>NC_041392.1:174250434-174268896 GCF_002162155.2 Triticum dicoccoides
GCGAGTACTGGACTGCAGCTAAGCCTCCGAGTGTGAGATTTGCTCATCGCTCGGTAGGATTTTTGAAACTTAGGTGAGCACTGGGCTGCAGCTAAGCCCCCGAGTGTGAGGTTTGCTCATCGCTCGGTAGGATTTTTGCAACTTAGGCGAGTACTGGACTACAGCTAAGCCTCCGAGTGTGAGGTTTTCTCATTGCTCGGTAGGATTTTTGAAACTTAGGCGAGCACTGGGCTGCAGCTAAGCCCCCGAGTGTGAGGTTTGCTCATCACTCGGTAGGATTTTTGCAACTTAGAAGAGTATTGGACTGCAGCTAAGCCTCCTAGTGAGAGGCTTGCTGTCGGTGTCAAAACCGGCGGATCTCAGGTAGGCGGTCCCGAACTGTGCGTCTAGGCGGATGGTAACAGGAGGCAGGGGACACGAAGTTTTACCCAGGTTCGGGCCCTCTTGATGGAGGTAAAACCCTACATCCTGCTTGATTAATATTGATGATATGGGTAGTACAAGAGTAGATCTACCACAAGATCAGAGAGGCTAAACCCTAGAAGCTAGCCTATGGTATGATTGTGTGTTGTCCTACGGACTAAAACCCTCCGGTTTATATAGACACCGGAGAGGGCTAGGGTTACACAAGGTCGGTTACAAAGGAGGAGATATGCATATTCGTATTGCCTAGCTTGCCTTTCACGCCAAGTAGAGTCCCATCCGGACACGAGACGAAGTCTTCAATCTTGTATCTTCATAGCCGAACAGTCCGACCAAAGAATATAGTCCGGCTGTCCGAAGACCCCCTAATCCAGGACTCCCTCAGTAGCCCCTGAACCAGGCTTCAATGACGATGAGTCCGGCGCGCAGTATTGTCTTCGGCATTGCAAGGCGGGTTCCTCCTCTGAATACATCACGGAAGAATTTGAATACAAGGATAGTGTCCGACCCTGCAAAATAAGTTTCCACATACCACCGTAGAGAGAATAATATTTCCACAAATCTAATCTGCTGACACGTTTTGGCAACATGACATTATGCCATGGCCCGGAAATTATTCAAACCATTTCCTTTAACTAGCCCCGCACATAACGCGAGGCAGTTTTTTGACACGTCTTGTCAAAGCAGAGATCGTGTTCCCCTGATTACGGGATTCTCATCAATACGGGCGTGGGTAACCCAACCGCGCCATCGGTTATGGCGCTTGTAGGATAAGCGAGTTTTACCAGGCTAGTGGGGATGCATAGTTTCGTCTACCCATATAAAGGGATAAGGATTCACCTTTTCATCCATGCCTTCTTCCTCCTTTGCTCATCCACTTTCGCACACTCGAGCTCCAGCGCCCAAGTCCGCATTTCCCACCTCGACCTTCTCCAACCATGTCCGGAGCAGGAGGCAGGTGGATGGTCTCCATCGTCACGGAGGGACACATCAAGAAGCTGAGGAGAGCCGGATACCTGCCCAACGACATCGCGCACCGGCTCCCAGATGAGGGGCAGCTCATCCCCACCCCCAGGCCCCATGAGAGGGTAGTGTTCCTTACCCACTTCCTCCGCGGACTGGGATTCCCTCTCCACCCATTTGTCCAGGGGCTCATGTTCTAGTACGGCCTGGATTTCCATGATCTGGCCCCGAACTTCATCCTCAACATTTCGGCGTTTATCGTCGTTTGCGAGGCCTTCCTCCGCATCAAGCCCCACTTCGGCTTATGGCTGAAGACCTTCAACGTCAAGCCGAAGGTAGTGAGCGGCCGCCAGGCGGAGTGCGGAGGCGCCATGGTGGGCAAGACGCCCAACGTTACATGGCTCGAGGGCTCCTTCGTGGAGACCATAAAGGGGTGGCAATCGGGGTGGTTCTACATCACCGAGCCGCGTGCCCCTAAATGGGCAGCGGCCCCCGAGTTCTGATCTGGCTTCCCCACGCGGCTCACCTCCTGGCAAGAGAAGGTCCTGTCCTAGGGTAGTTCGGGAGAGCTGACCGGACTCCAAACATGTATTCAAAACATGGTGAACAAGAAGCTCAAACTCGTCAACGTAGTCCAGGTCATGCTCATCTGCCGGATCCTCCCGTGCCAACAACGGGCTTTCAACTTGTGGGAGTTCGACCTGGCCCAGCACCGAACTCTGAACAGGCTCTTCGACACAACTCACGAGGATGCCTGGAAGGTGCTATTCAAGGGTGCCAAGGTTCCCCCTCCCACTACCAAGGATCACGGATTCTGCGCGAAGCGCCAAGCCAGAGCGGTAAGCTGTTTTACCTCTCACAGGATACTTGTTTTTCATAGTTTGACTCTATGCGGGATCTAAGCTCCCGTACCTTTGACAGGACTGGCAGGAGACGGCCGGACAGATTGACTGTCCGGCTCCTTTTCCCGAAGGCCCGACAGATGCTCTTCTGACGAAGATGCTGACTCCGGCTCCTTACAAGGTGCCGGAGAAAACCAAGAAGGCCAAGGGAATCCGAAAGAGTTCCCGACGCCAGGTGTCATCAGACTCATCGTCCGGTAACTCTGCGGCACACTCCTCCCCCGAAGACGAGGAGGAAGAACAAGATGCTCCCCCTTCAGTTGGGAGAGACAAGAAGAGGAAGGCCGCCCCAACTAGGGAGGCCGAAGGGTCCAAGAAGGGAAGGACTCTCCTTCCGGACAGTTCCACCACCGCCGCCGAAGGCGAAGACGAGTGGCTGCTCAGGGCCAAGCCCCTGGCGAAGTCGTAAGTGTTCGGATACCAGAGTAATTCATAGCCTTCCTTTGTCGCACTGCTTCTCCTAATGCCGAACATGATTGTGCAGGCTGCCACGAGCTCGTATCGCTGTATCGTCGGACGGCTCCTTGGGCTCGTCGGATATGGATAGCAATCCACTTCCGACCGCCACCTCCCCTTGCCCTGCGGATGATGCCGAGGTATTGTCTCAAGAGGCACCGGGTCGAGGGGAGACAGTCCTGAAGGCGCCTCAAGGCGACCTTCCGGACTCCGGGAGCCGAGGGAACAAGGCTCCCAAGGACTTCGAGTTCGGCCCTCAGCCGAACACCGCGCCGGAACCTCCAGTGGTTCCGGACTCGGGCAGGCGGCCTCCTTCCAAGAGGGGCAAGATGCATGTGCCGGTGACCTCTGTCCAACCAGAGACACCGGACAATCTACTGGGAGTGCTTCGCAGCGCTTCCATCGACGAAGAGCACCGCACTATTATGAGTGCGGTGGTCCAGAAGGTTCAGTCCGCCAAGAGCGGATTGACTGAAGCTTGTGCCAGCCTTCTAACAGGCTTTGAGGTAAGTGTTTCAAATATAGGAAAAATATTACCTCATAGATAGTAGCCCCTGATGCTCTGTTCGGTGTTCACGAAGAAAAGCCGAAGAGAGGATCAAACAATATCGTAGGAGTCTAATTTAAGTATGTCAATATGCGTATGCAGGCTTCGCTGCTGGCATCTGCCGCACTGACTGCGGAGGTCGCCGCACTGAAGCAGGACCTCGAAGGGTCCAAGAAAGAGCTCGGCCTTACTAAGAGGCAGCTCGAGGAGAACAAAGGTAAGTAATACCTAGTCTATGGTTATATATATATAAAAAGAACGCGATTGCAAAATGACAGGATCATCGTGAATTTGCCAGGGGCCACGACCGAGGTGGCGACCCTGAAGCAAGCGCCGTCCGAGGCCAAAGATAAAGCGGCCAAGGAGCGCACCGAGCGGGAAAGGCAAGAGGCTCGGGTGGGCGAGGTGCAGCAAGAGCTCCAGGCTCTCGTGATGAAGCACGAGGCGTTGGAGCTTGACTCGAAGACGCGAGAATCTGAGCTTGCCGCGGCCCTCGAGAGCGCAAAAAGTGCCAAGGCCGAAGCCTAAAAGGCCCTCTAGGAGATTGACGCGATGAAGAAAATAGCGGCGGGTAAGGCATTCTATATGCAAAGCAAGCATGTGAAAGTAAATTACCTATTACTTACCCGAACCCGGAGCTCTCCAGGAGCATTCGCAGATTTGCCCCGCAACGTGTCGGATGCCGCACAGTTTTACCAGGCCGAGGAGGGAAGCTCAATGGAGAAGTTGTTCTGGTCTCAGTATACTGGGACCGAACACCCGGTGCCTATGAGCGACCAGCTGAAGCAGCTGGTCGAGCTACACAAAGCGGCCGAACAGGCCATGAAGGGCTTTATAGTCCGGTTGTGGCCTGGCGACGCCCTTTCGAACAGCTACTTCAGCCTGGTGAGGCGGCTTGTGGACGCCTGCCCTCGGCTGGAGGTCGTCAAGCGGTCTGTCTACATCGAAGGTGCACGACGGGCTTTCGCCCGCATGAAGGTGCAATGGGCAAGCTAGACACCGTGAAGCTGATCAAGCAGGGACCGCCGCAGGGCAAGGAGCATCGCACCCCCGAAATTTACTATGAGGGTGTCCTGAAGGGTGCCTGTCTTGTAGCGGACGAATGTTCAAAGGATGTAATATTTGAGTAAACTTGCTCATGTGATCCTGTATGATGAAAACTTGTTTCATATGCGCTATGCAACGCTTGTTTGAATTTAAAATATTACCTTCTGTTTGGCTGTTTTATCCAATCTGAGAGATGGCTAGTCCTCGGCTTCTGCCCCCATGCCGCGAGTGCTGGGGTGTTCGGGATAAAGCTGAGCACTCTTGTTCCCATTTTTGGGTCCTTCAAGGGAGGTGCTCAGCACAGCGAACAAGGCAACCGGACTAATAATGCTTTATCACTCTCACTTAGCCATAGAATTCTATAATTTTAAATTTCGGCGAAGCCCCTGGTATTCGGAAGGCCGAATTCGGGGCACGATACACGCCTTTAAGCCGGACAAGACCGGCCCCTCGCTCTAAGTGGCATAAGTCTTTAGGGACTCGAAACCTCGCCGAACAGCGACCAGTCTCTCGCCTTATCATGACAGTCAGTTTTAGCTTTCTCTACTGAGGTGCTTAGCCCAGCAGAACCGGGGCACAATCGCAGTAGTTCTCCTAGCGCTACCTTAGCCGATAGAGTGGAACGTAAGGTACCAAAACATAGGAGCCGGGCAATCCCAACATTTGACCAAAGACATGATTCGGAGCTGATGCATATAATGCTATAAGTTCGGGGTGCCGCACTTGTGAAAGTGTTCGGACTTCTCACACCATATTGTGGGGTACTTAAGCCCCTGGTGTGTTGGCCGTACCAAAGTGTACGGTTGCAAGGCGTCATAATGAACACATATATATATAACAAGAATGCAATAATAGTCGTAACGTTATGCGTTGTTTATTCAAAGAGGTGCGTTAAAGCAGAATGATACAGATAGTGCGATAAGCAAAAAGTAGGACTATGTCCCTTCCAAGGGCAAGCTGAGGAGTTATATTAAAGCAAATATTTCACTCGTTATCATAATCCACCTGGGAGTTCCGTGGTGTGACGTAGCTTTCTGCCTCTCTTGGTTGCTGCATCATGTGTTCGGCAATCATGCTGCCGGACAAGGTTTCCAGAGATTAAAGTCCTGAAAGAGAAAAATAACAAAGTCGAAAGCACCTAGTGCGGTTTAGGCCGTGTCTTGGAGCGTGCCGTAGTTGTGCCCCCCTCCCCACCTGTGCCCATGGTATTTTCAATGCGTAATTATGTACGCGTGGCACGAATTTCGCCGTTTGGCTTGGGCCGGGGTGGGGGCCGCATTGCTATGCGAGCTCAGACCGTGTCAGGCGGTCTAGTTGCCAAT
Source organism: Triticum dicoccoides (assembly GCF_002162155.2). NCBI lineage: Eukaryota > Viridiplantae > Streptophyta > Magnoliopsida > Poales > Poaceae > Triticum > Triticum dicoccoides. The sequence goes on from NC_041392.1 coordinate 174,256,095, forward strand.
TACTCCGAGCGCGTTTGAAGGTATACGGGTCTTGAAACGCCGAACTGGTGGATTGCCTTGAGAGGCTGCTTTGCGCTTCTGCTGCGAGGGCCGTAGTGTGCTCCTCCGTGCGGAGAGAGCGCTCTGTGTTTCCGTTAACTATGATGACCCCCCGGGGTCCTAGCATCTTGAGCTTGAGGTATGCATAATGCGGTACCGCATTGAATCTCGCAAATGTGGTTCGCCCGAGCAGTGCATGATAGCCACTTCGGAACGGGACTATATCGAAGATTAATTCTTTGCTTCGGAAGTTATCCGGGAATCCGAAGACCACTTCCAGTGTAATTGAGTCTGTGCAATGGGCCTCTACACCTGGAATGACGCCTTTAAAGATCGTTTTTGTGGGTTTGATCCTTGAGAGGTCTATACCCATTTTGCACACTGTGTCCTGGTAAAGCAGGTTCAGGCTGCTGCCGCCATCCATAAGGACTCGAGTGAGGTGAAATCCGTCAATGATTGGGTCTAAGACCAGTGCGGCGAATTCGCCGTGACGGATACTAGTGGGGTGGTCCCTGCGATCGAAGGTGATCGGGCAGGAGGACCATGGGTTGAACTTTGGGGTGACTGGCTCCAACGCATATACGTCCCTGAGCGCACGCTTCCGCTCCCTCTTGTGGATGTGGGTTGTGTATATCATGTTCACCGTCCGCACTTGTGGGGGGAACCTCTTCTGTCCTCCGGTGTTCGGCTGACGGGGCTCCTCTTCGTCATCGCTGTGTGACCCTTTATCTTTGTCTTCGGCAATTAACTTGCCGGCCTGCTGGAACACCCAGCATTCCCTGTTGGTGTGGTTGGCTGGCTTGTCAGGGGTACCGTGTATTTGACACGAGCGATCGAGTATGCGGTACAAACTGGACGGGCCCGGAGTGCTTCTTTTAAATGGCTTTTTCCGCTGACCGGGTTTAGAGCCTTTGAATCCGGCATTGACTGTCGTATCCTCAGTATTATCGCTGTTAATGTGGCGCTTATGTTTGTTGCGACGTGACCTGCTATTGCCATCCTTGGTATCCGAAGTACCATAGTTTTTTGATATGTTGTTACTGCGAGCCAGCCAGCTTTCTTCTCCCGCACAAAAGCGGGTCATGAGTGTCGTGAGGGCTGCCATAGATTTCGGCTTTTCCTGTCCAAGGTGCCGGGCAAGCCACTCATCGCGGATGTTATGCTTGAAAGTTGCTAGGGCCTCTGCATCCGGACAGTCGACGATTTGATTTTTCTTTGTTAGGAACCGTGTCCAGAATTGCCTGGACGATTCTTCTGGCTGCTGAATTATGTGGCTCAAGTAATCGGCGTTTGGTGGTCGCACATAAGTCCCTGAAAATTGTCGAGTAATGTGTTGGTTTTCGTAGTAATTTCAAAAAAATTCCTACACACATGCAAGATCATGGTGATGCATAGCAACGAGAGGGGGAGAGTGTGATCTACGTACCCTTGTAGATCGACAACGGAAGCGTCAACTTGGTTGATGTAGTCGTACGTCTCCACGGCCCGACCGATCAAGCACCGAAAATACGGCACCTCCGAGTTCTAGCACACGTTCTGCTCGATGATGATCCCCGGACTCCGATCCAGCAAAGTGTCGGGGAAGAGTTCCGTCAGCACGACGGCGTGGTGACGATCTTGATGTACTACCGTCGCAGGGCTTCGCCTAAGCACCGCTACAATATTATCGAGGACTATGGTGGAAGGGGCACCGCACACGACTAAGAATATGATCACATGGATCAACTTGTATCTCTAGAGGTGTCCCTTGCCTCTGTATATAAAGGCTCAAAGGGGGGGCGGCCAAGAGGTGGCGCGCCAGGAGGAGTCCTACTCCCTCCGGGAGTAGGACTCCCCCCCTTTCCTAGTTGGAATAGGATTCGCGGAGGGGGGAAAAGAGGAGAGAGAGGAGGAAGGGGGCCGGCCCCCTCTCCTTGTCCTATTCGGACCAAGGGGGGGAGGGGCATGCGGCCCATCTCTGTCCACCTCTCCTCTCTTCCACTAAGGCCCACTAAGGCCCATATACCTCCCGGGGGGTTCCGGTAACCTCCCGGTACTCCGGTAAAATCCCGATTTCACCCGAAACACTTCCAATATCCAAACATAGGCTTCCAATATATCAATCTTTATTTCTCAACCATTTCGAGACTCCTCGTCATGTCCGTGATCACATCCAGGACTCCGAACAAACTTCGGTACATCAAAATGCATAAACTCATAATATAACTGTCATCGTAACCTTAAGCGTGCGGACCCTACGGGTTCGAGAACAATGTAGACATGACTAAGACACGTCTCCGGTCAATAACCAATAGCGGAACTTGGATGCTCATATTGGCTCCTACATATTCTACGAAGATCTTTTATCGGTCAGACTGCATAACAACATACGTTGTTCCCTTTGTCATCGGTATGTTACTTACCCGAGATTCGATCGTCGGTATCCCATACCTAGTTCAATCTCGTTACCGGCAAGTCTCTTTACTCGTTCCGTAATACATCATCCCGCAACTAACTCATTAGTTGCAATGCTTGCAAGGCTTCGGTGATGTGCATTACCGAGAGGGCCCAGAGATACCTCTCCGACAATCGGAGTGACAAATCCTAATCTCAAAATACGCCAACCCAACATGTAACCTTGGAGACACCTGTATAGCTCCTTTATAATCACCCAGTTACGTTGTGACGTTTGGTAGCACACAAAGTGTTCCTCCGGCAAACGGGAGTTGCATAATCTCATAGTCATAGGACCATGTATAAGTCATGAAGAAAGCAATAGTAACATACTAAACGATCGGGTGCTAAGCTAATGGAGTGGGTCATGTCAATTAGATCATTCAACTAATGATGTGATCCCATTAATCAAATGACAACTCTTTGTCCATGGTTAGGAAACATAACCATCTTTGATTAACGAGCTAGTCAAGTAGAGGCATACTAGTGACACTCTGTTTGTCTATGTATTCACACATGTATTATGTTTCCGGTTAATACAATTCTAGCATGAATAATAAACTTTTATCATGATATATAAGGAAATAAATAATAACTTTATTATTGCCTCTAGGGCATATTTCCTTCAGTCTCCCACTTGCACTAGAGTCAATAATCTAGATTATACTGTAATGATTCTAACACCCATGGAGCCTTGGTGCTGATCATGTTTTGCTCGTGGAAGAGGCTTAGTCAACGGGTCTGCTACATTTAGATCCGTATGTATCTTGCAAATCTCTATGTCTCCCACCTGGACTAGATCCCGGATGGAATTGAAGCGTCTTTTGATGTGCTTGGTTCTTTTGTGAAATCTGGATTCCTTCGCCAAGGCAATTGCACCAGTATTGTCACAAAAGATTTTCATTGGACCCGATGCACTAGGTATGACACCTAGATCGGATATGAACTCCTTCATCCAGACTCCTTCGTTTGCTGCTTCCGAAGCAGCTATGTACTGCGCTTCACATGTAGATCCCGCCACGACGCTTTGTTTAGAACTGCACCAACTGACAGCTCCACCGTTTAATGTAAACACGTATCCGGTTTGCGATTTAGAATCGTCCGGATCAGTGTCAAAGCTTGCATCAACGTAACCGTTTACGATGAGCTCTTTGTCACCTCCATATACGAGAAACATATCCTTAGTCCTTTTCAGGTACTTCAGGATGTTCTTGACCGTTGTCCAGTGATCCACTCCTGGATTACTTTGGTACCTCCCTGCTAGACTTATAGCAAGGCACACATCAGGTCTGGTACACAGCATTGCATACATGATAGAGCCTATGGCTGAAGCATAGGGAACATATTTCATTTTCTCTCTATCTTCTGCAGTGGTCGGGCATTGAGTCTGAGTCAACTTCACACCTTGTAACACAGGCAAGAACCCTTTCTTTGCTTGATCCATTTTGAACTTCTTCAAAACTTTGTCAAGGTATGTGCTTTGTGAAAGTCCAATCAAGCGTCTTGATCAATCTCTATAGATCTTAATGCCTAATATGTAAGCAGCTTCACCGAGGTCTTTCATTGAAAAACTCTTATTCAAGTATCCCTTTATGCTATCCAGAAATTCTATATCATTTCCAATCAGTAATATGTCATCCACATATAATATCAAAAATGCTATAGAACTCCCACTCACTTTCTTGTAAATACAGGCTTCTCCGAAAGTCTGTATAAAACCAAATGCTTTGATCACACTATCAAAGCGTTTATTCCAACTTCGAGAGGCTTGCACCAGTCCATAAATGGATTGCTGGAGCTTGCACACTTTGCTAGGTCCTTTCGGATCGTTAAAACCTCCAGGTTGCATCATATACAACTCTTCTTCCAGAAATCCATTCAGGAATGCAGTTTTGACATCCATCTTCCAAATTTCATAATCATAAAATGCGGCAATTGCTAACATGATTCGGACATGCTTAAGCATCGCTACGGGTGAGAAGGTCTCATTGTAGTCAATCCCTTGAACTTGCCGAAACCCTTTTGTGACAAGTCGAGCTTTGTAGACAGTAACATTACCGTCGGTGTCAGTCTTCTTCTTGAAGATCCATTTATTCTCAATTGCTTGCCAATCATTGGGCAAGTTAACCAAAGTCCACACTTTGTTCTCATACATGGATCCCATCTCAGATTTCATGGCTTCAAGCCATTTTGCGGAATCTGGGCTCACCATTGCTTCTTCATAGTTCGTAGGTTCATCATGATCTAGTAGCATGACTTCCAGAACAGGATTACCGTACCACTCTGGCGCGGATCTCACTCTGGTTGATCTACGAGGTTTAGTAGTATCTTGTTCTGAAGTTTCATGATCATTATCATTAGCTTCCTCACTAATTGGTGTAGGTGTCACAGAAATAGTTTTCTGTGATGCACTACTTTCCAATAAGGGAGCAGGTACAGTTACCTCGTCAAGTTCTACTTTCCTCCCACTCACTTCTTTCGAGAGAAACTCCTTCTCCAGAAAGTTTCTGAACTTAGCAACAAAAGTCTTGCCTTCGGATCTGTGATAAAAGGTGTATCCAATAGTCTCCTTTGGATATCCTATGAAGACAAATTTCTCCGATTTGGGTTCGAGCTTATCAGGTTGAAGCTTTTTCACATAAGCATCGCAGCCCCAAACTTTCAGAAATGACAACTTTGGTTTCTTGCCAAACCATAGTTCATAAGGCGTCGTCTCAACGGATTTTGATGGTGCCCTATTTAACGTGAATGCGGCCGTCTCCAAAGCATAACCCCAAAACGATAGCGGTAAATCAGTAAGAGACATCATAGATCGTACCATATCTAGTAAAGTACGATTACGACGTTCGGACACACCATTACGATGTGGTGTTCCGGGTGGCGTGAGTTGCGAAACTATTCCGCATTGTTTTAAATATACACCAAACTCATAACTCAAATATTCTCCTCCACGATTAGATCGTAGAAACTTTATTTTCTTGTTACGATGATTTTCTACTTCACTCTGAAATTCTTTGAACTTTTCAAATGTTTCAGACTTATGTTTCATTAAGTAGATATACCCATATCTGCTTAAGTCATCTGTGAAGGTGAGAAAATAACGATATCCGCCACGAGCCTCAATATTCATCGGACCACATACATCTGTATGTATGATTTCCAACAAATCTGTTGCTCTCTCCATAGTACCGGAGAACGGCGTTTTAGTCATCTTGCCCATGAGGCACGGTTCGCAAGTACCAAGTGATTCATAATCAAGTGGTTCCAAAAGTCCATCAGTATGGAGTTTCTTCATGCGCTTTACACCGATATGACCTAAACGGCAGTGCCACAAATAAGTTGCACTATCATTATCAACTCTGCATCTTTTGGCTTCAACATTATGAATATGTGTGTCACTACTATCGAGATTCAATAAGAATAGACCATTCTTCAGGGGTGCATGACCATAAAAGATATTACTCATATAAATAGAACAACCATTATTCTCTGATTTAAATGAATAACCGTCTCGCATCAAACAAGATCCAGATATAATGTTCATGCTTAACGCTGGCACCAAATAACAATTATTTAGGTCTAATATTAATCCCGAAGGTAGATGTAGAGGTAGCGCGCCGACCGCGATCACATCGACTTTGGAACCGTTTCCCACGCGCATCGTCACCTCATCCTTAGCCAATCTTCGCTTAATCCGTAGTCCCTGTTTCGAGTTGCAAATATTAGCAACAGAACCAGTATCAAATACCCAGGTGCTACTGCGAGCATTAGTAAGGTACACATCAATAACATGTATATCACATATACCTTTGTTCACCTTGCCATCCTTCTTATCCGCCAAATACTTGGGGAAGTTCCGCTTCCAGTGACCAGTCTGCTTGCAGTAAAAGCACTCATTTTCAGGCTTAGGTCTAGACTTGGATTTCTTCTCTCGAGCAGCAACTTGCTTGCTGATCTTCTTGAAGTTCCCCTTCTTCTTCCCTTTGCCCTTTTTCTTGAAACTAGTGGTCTTGTTGACCATTAACACTTGATGCTCTTTCTTGATTTCTACCTCCGCAGCTTTGAGCATTGCGAAGAGCTCGGGAATAGTCTTATTCATCCCTTGCATATTATAGTTCATCACGAAGCTCTTGTAGCTTGGTGGAAGTGATTGGAGAATTCTGTCAATGACGCTATCATCCGGAAGATTAACTCCCAGTTGAATCAAGTGATTACAATACCCAGACATCTTGAGTATATGCTCACTGACAGAACTGTTCTCCTCCATCTTGCAGCTATAGAACTTATTGGAGACTTCATATCTCTCAATCCGGGCATTTGCTTGAAATATTAACTTCAACTCCTGGAACATCTCATATGCCCCATGACGTTCAAAACGTCGTTGAAGTCCCGGTTCTAAGCCGTAAAGCATGGCACATTGAACTATCGAGTAGTCATTAGCTTTGCTCTGCCAGACGTTCATAACATCTGGTGTTGCTCCAGCAGCAGGCCTGGCACCTAGCGGTGCTTCCAGGATGTAATTCTTCTGTGCAGCAATGAGGATAATCCTCAAGTTACGGACCCAGTCCGTGTAATTGCTACCATCATCTTTCAACTTTGCTTTCTCAAGGAACGCATTAAAATTCAACGGAACAATAGCACGGGCCATCTATCTACAATCAAACATACATAAGCAAGATACTATCAGGTACTAAGTTCATGATAAATTTAGGTTCAATTAATCATATTACTTAAAGAACTCCCACTTAGATAGACATCCCTCTAATCCTCTAAGTGATTACGTGATCCAAGTCAACTAAACCATGTCCGATCATCACGTGAGATGGAGTAGTTGCATTGATGAACATCACTATGTTGATCATATCTACTATATGATTCACACTCGACCTTTCGGTCTCCGTGTTCCGAGGCCATATCTGTATATGCTTGGCTCGTCAAGTATAACCTGAGTATTCCGCGTGTGCAACTGTTTTGCACGCGTTGTATTTGAACATAGAGCCTATCACACCCGATCATCACGTGGTGTCTCAGCACGAAGAACTTTCGCAACGGTGCATACTCAGGGAGAACACTTCTTGATAATTAGTGAGAGATCATCTTATAATGCTACCGTCAATCAAAGCAAGATAAGATGCATAAAAGATAAACATCACATGCAATCAATATAAGTGATATGATATGGCCATCATCATCTTGTGCTTGTGATCTCCATCTCCGAAGCACCGTCGTGATCACCATCTTCACCGGTGCGACACCTTGATCTCCATCGTAGCATCGTTTTCGTCTCGCCAATCTTATGCTTCCACGACTATCGCTACCGCTTAGTGATAAAGTAAAGCATTACAGCGCGATTGCATTGCATACAATAAAGCGACAACCATATGGCTCCTTCCAGTTGCCGATAACTCGGCTACAAAACATGATCATCTCATACAATAAAATTTAGCATCATGTCTTGACCATATCACATCACAACATGCCCTGCAAAAACAAGTTGGACGTCCTCTACTTTGTTGTTGCAAGTTTTACGTGGCTGCTACGGGCTTAAGCAAGAACCAATCTTACCTACGCATCAAAACCACAACGATAGTTTGTCAAGTTGGTGCTGTTTTAACCTTCGCAAGGACCGGGCGTAGCCACACTCGGTTCAACTAAAGTTGGAGAAACTGACACCCGCTAGCCACCTTTGTGCAAAGCACGTCGGGAGAACCGGTCTCGCGTAAGCGTACGCGTAATGTCGGTCCGGGCCGCTTCGTCCAACAATACCGCCGAACCAAAGTATGACATGCTGGTAAGCAGTATGACTTATATCGCCCACAACTCACTTGTGTTCTACTCGTGCATATAACATCAACACATAAAACCTAGGCTCGGATGCCACTGTTGGGTTTCGTAGTAATTTCAAAAAAATTCCTACGCACATGCAAGATCATGGTGATCTACGTACCCTTGTAGATCGACAACGGAAGTGTTAACTTGGTTGATGTAGTCGTACGTCTCCATGGCCCGACCGATCAAGCACCGAAAATACGGCACCTCTGAGTTCTAGCACACGTTCAGCTCGATGACGATCCCCGGACTCCGATCCAGCAAAGTGTCGGGGAAGAGTTCCGTCAGCACGACGGCGTGGTGACGGTCTTGATGTACTACCGTCGCAGGGCTTCGCCTAAGCACCGCTACAATATTATCGAGGACTATGGTGGAAGGGGGCACCACACACGGCTAAGTATATGATCACGTGGATCAACTTGTGTCTCTAGGGGTGTCCCTTGCCTCTGTATATAAAAGCTCAAAGGGGGGGACCGGCCGGCCGGCCAAGAGGTGGCGCGCCAGGAGGAGTCCTACTCCCTCCGGGAGTAGGACTCCCCCCCTTTCCTAGTTGGAATAGGATTCACGGAGGGGGGAAAAGAGGAGAGAGAGGAGGAAGGGGGCCCGGCCCCCTCTCCTTGTCCTATTCGGATCAAGGGGGGGGGGAGGGGCGCGCGGCCCATCTCTGGCCACCTCTCCTCTCTTCCACTAAGGCCCACTAAGGCCCATATACCTCCTGGGGGGTTCCGGTAACCTCCCGGTACTCCGGTAAAATCCCGATTTCACCCGGAACACTTCCGATATCCAAACATAGGCTTCCAATATATCAATCTTTATGTCTCGACCATTTCGAGACTCCTCATCATGTCCGTGATCACATCCGGGACTCCGAACAAACTTCGGTACATCAAAATGCATAAACTCATAATATAACTGTCATCGTAACCTTAAGCGTGCGGACCCTACGGGTTCGAGAACAATGTAGACATGACTGAGACATGTCTCCGGTCAATAACCAATAGCGGAACCTGGATGCTCATATTGGCTCCTACATATTCTACGAAGATCTTTTATCGGTCAGACCGCATAACAACATACGTTGTTCCCTTTGTCATCGGTATGTTACTTGCCTGAGATTCGATCGTCGGTATCCCATACCTAGTTCAATCTCGTTATCGGCAAGTCTCTTTACTCGTTCCGTAATACATCATCCCGCAACTAACTCATTAGTTGCAATGCTTGCAAGGCTTCAGTGATGTGCATTACCGAGAGGGCCCAGAGATACCTCTCCGACAATCGGAGTGACAAATCCTAATCTCGAAATACGCCAACCCAACATGTACCTTTGGAGACACCTGTAGAGCTCCTTTATAATCACCCAGTTATGTTGTGACATTTGGTAGCACACAAAGTGTTCCTTCGGCAAACGGGAGTTGCATAATCTCATAGTCATAGGAACATGTATAAGTCATGAAGAAAGCAATAGCAAGATACTAAACAATCAGGTGCTAAGCTAATGGAGTGGGTCATGTCAATCAGATCATTCAACTAATGATGTGTTCCCGTTAATCAAGTAGAGGCATACTAGTGACACTCTGTTTGTCCATGGTTAGGAAACATAACCATCTTTGATTAACGAGCTAGTCAAGTAGAGGCATACTAGTGACACTCTGTTTGTCTATGTATTCACACATGTATTATGTTTCCGGTTAATACAATTCTAGCATGAATAATAAACCTTTATCATGATATATAAGGAAATAAATAATAACTTTATTATTGCCTCTAGGGCATATTTCCTTCATAATGCAGCTTCCAGATCTTCTCAACAGCTAATGGACTCTGCTGGCAAGCTGTTAAGCCAATGCCGCGCTGGTCCTTTGAGATTTAGTGGGAGGTATTTGATGGCGTGTAAGTCATTGCCGCGGGCCATGTGGATGTGGAGGAGGAAATCCTCGATCCATACCGCAGGATCTGTTATGCCGTTGTATGATTCAATATTTACGTGTTTGAAACCCTATGGGATTTGATGATCCATTACTTCGTCTGTGAAGCATAGGGGGTGTGCGGCGCCTATGTATTGGGCTATATCGCGACGCAGCTCGAATGGGTCTTGCCTGCTGTGTTCGGCCCGGCCGGATTAACTTTTACTGTATCCTGCGTGATGTTTAACGTCTCGCATAGTGGTGCGCCCTCGTGATCCGTAGATCGATCTTGCGTGTTTTGCTTTGTCCTCCAATATGTCTCGCAAGTCTGGCGTATTTCCCCATGCCTTTTTATTTGAATGGCGTCGGAGTGCAGGCTGAGTTTTTGGCTGGAATGCCTCTCTATCGCGACCACGAGGTGGACGATCAGCCGCGTCATACGCTTCTTCATCCAGTCGGGGTAGCAACCTGCATTTTGGGTAACTCTTGGAGGGGCGCTCGAATTTATATTCCTCGGCCGCGAGGACTTCAGTCCATCTGTCAGCTAGCAGATCTTGATCAGCTTGAAGCTGCTGCTGCTTTTTCTTAAGGCTATTTGTCGTGGCTATAAGCCGGCGCTTGAAGCGCTCTTGTTCGACGGGATCCTCTGGCACGGCGAATTCGTCATCGTCGAGGCTTGCCTTGTCTTAGGAGGGGGGCATGTAATTATCATCCGCCGCTTCTCCATCTACCGCTCTCTCAGGAGGGCTAGCTCCTTCAACCTCCTGCTCTAGATCTTGCTGGAGGGGATTGTTGTTATCTTCGGCACTATCCGGAGTGTTATTATCTCCTGTGTCGGTATCACCACTTTTGCTTTGGCGGGACTTAGAGCGGCGTCGCTGATGTCGGCGCTTGGGTTGCTTCTTGGAGGGGTCATCCTCCGCTGTCTCGTCTCCATTGCCTTCTTTGGGTGTGTCCACCATGTATATATCGTATGATGAGGTGGCTGTCTAGTGCCCTGTGGGCAGTGGTTCATCTTCTTCTCCCGCATCGTCGTCCATACCGTCGATGTCTTCGGAGTCAAAGTCGAGCATGTCGGTTAAGTCATCGACAGTGGCTACTAAGTGGCTGGTGGGCGGGCCGCGAATTTCTTCGTCGTCCGCATCCCAATCCTGCCGGACATAGTTTGGCCAGGATCCTCCTGACAAGGAGAGAGACCTTAACGAGTTCAGTATGTCGCCAAAGGGCGAGTGCTGAAAAATATCTGCGGAGGTAAACTCCATGATCGGAGCCCAATAGGATTCGCTAGGAACGGGCGCATGCGGTTCGGAGTCCGTGGCCGGAGAGAGATCTGGCAGTTTGTCAACACGGCTCTCGTGCAGAGTAAGGTTGATGTTCGGCTCGATCACCGATGAGGGTAAGGTCTCCGTGGCGGGGTCCATCCACCCGTCCATGGACGGCGCAACTGGCTCCGAATTGAGGGTCGGAGCAGCTGCCGGTGCGATCTCCTGAACACTGTCTGATGGTAGAGCTAAATCGTACTCATCTTGACCGCGTGATGCACAAGGCAGAGGCTCAAATCTGTCGAAGATCAAGTCTCCGCGGATATCGGCCGTGTAGTTTAAGCTTCCAAACCTGACCTGATGGCCAGGGGCGTAGCTTTCAATCTGCTCTAGATGGCCAAGCGAATTGGCGCGCGGTGCAAAGCCACCAAATACAAAAATCTGTCCAGGGAAAAAAGTCTCACCCTGGACTACATCGCTATCGATGATCATAGGAGCCATCAAGCCTAACGGCGACGACCTAGAGGAACTCTCAGTGAAAGCACCAATGTCGGTGTCAAAACCGGTGGATCTCGGGTAGGGGGTCCTGAACTGTGCGTCTAGGCGGATGGTAACAGGAGGCAGGGGACACGAAATTTTACCCAGGTTCGGGCCCTCTTGATGGAGGTAAAACCCTACGTCCTGCTTGATTAATATTGATGATATGGGTAGTACAAGAGTAGATCTACCATGAGATCAGAGAGGCTAAATCAATAGAAGCTAGCCTATGGTATGATTGTGTGTTGTCCTACGGACTAAAACCCTCCGGTTTATATAGACACTGGAGAGGGCTAGGGTTACACAAGGTCGGTTACAAAGGAGGAGATATGCATATCCGTATTGCCTAGCTTGCCTTCCACGCCAAGTAGAGTCCCATCCGGACACGAGACGAAGTCTTCAATCTTGTATATTCATAGCCGAACAGTCCGGCCAAAGAATATAGTCCGGCTGTCTGGAGACCCCCTAATCCAGGATTCCCTCACTTGCTCATCACTCGGTAGGATTTTTTTCAACCTAGGCGAGTACTAGACTGCAGCTAAGCCTCCGAGTGAGAGGCTTGCTCATCACTCAGTAGGATTTTTTTCAACTTACGCGAGTACTGGACTGCAGCTAAGCCTCCGAGTGAGAGACTTGCTCATCACTCGGTAGGATTTTTTCAACTTAGGCGAGTACTAGACTGCAGCTAAGCCTGCGAGTGAGAGGCTTTCTCATCACTCGGTAGGATTTTTTTCAACTTAGGCGAGTATTGAACTGAAGCTAAGCCTCCGAGTGAGAGACTTGCTCATCACTCGGTAG
>NC_041392.1:174269069-174361817 GCF_002162155.2 Triticum dicoccoides
GAGTACTGGACTGCAGCTAAGCTTCCGAGTGAGAGACTTGCTCATCACTCGGTAGGATATTTTCAACTTAGGCGAGTACTGGACTACAACTAAGCCTCCGAGTGAGAGACTTGTTCATCACTCGGTAGGATTTTTTCAACTTAGGCGAGTACTGGACTGCAGCTAAGCTCCCGAGTGAGAGACTTGCTCATCACTCGGTAGGATTTTTTCAACTTAGGCGAGTATTGGACTGCAGCTAAGCCCCCGAGTGAGAGGCTTGCTCATCACTCGGTAGGATTTTTTCAACTTAGGCGAAACAGATTCGCAGCTAAGCCACCCACTGGGGGATTTCAGAAACAAACGTAAGCAATCGACAATCATTTTCAAAAGACTGTAAAAACTCTTGTCTTTGATAAACAAACTACAAAGGTGCTTCTTATTACATCTCAACAGACTAAGTGTTTAAGTATAAAAGGGGCAGAACAGCTCCGCATTTCAAGCGCGCGGCTCGTCTTTCTTGTGCTCGACGTCGTAGAGATGGTACGCTCCATTGTGGAGCACTCTGGTGACAACGAAGGGGCCTTCCCAGGAGGGAGCAAGCTTGTGTTGTTTTTGTTGATCCACTTGGAGAACCAAGTCTCCCTCTTGAAATGCTCGACCCCTCATATTTCTAGCATGGAATCGACGCAGGTCTTGCTGATAGATGGTTGATCGGATCAAGGCCATCTCTGTTTCTTCTTCCAAGAGATCAACTGCATCTTATCATGCTTGTTCTGCTTCTTCCTCTGAGAAAAGCTCAACTCGGTGTGCATTGTGGAGCAAGTCACTCAGAAGTACAACTTCGGCTCCATAAACCAAGAAAAATGGGGTTCTGCCAGTCGACCGATTAGGAGTTGTCCTCAATCCCCACAATACTGATGGAAATTCGTCCACCCAGGCTCCTGCTGCATGTTTAAGGTCACGCATCAGTCGGGGTTTCAGTCCTTTGAGAATCAATCCATTTGCTCTTTCAGCTTGTCCATTCGACTGGGGATGGGCGACTAAGGCATAGTCGAGTCGAGTACCTTGTGAAGTACAGAAAGTTCTGAACTCATCAAAATCGAAGTTTGATCTGTTGTCAGTGATGATACTATGTGGAACACCATATCTGAATGTTATCTCTCTGATGAAGCTAACAGCAGTGCTGGCATCAAGGTTCTTGATAGGCTTGGCCTCAATCCACTTGGTGAACTTGTCGACTGCTACAAGCACATGAGTGAATCCACTCCTACCAGTCCTCAGAGGTCCAACCATGTCTAATCCCCAGACAGCAAAGGGCTAGATGAGTGGAATGGTCTTCAGGGCCGACACAGGCTTGTGAGACATGTTGGAGTAAAACTGGCAACCTTCACATTTGTCGACTATTTCTTGTGCCATCTCATTTGCCCGTGGCCAGTAAAATCCCGCTCGATATGCTTTGGCCACAATGGTCCGAGAGGACGCATAATGACCATAGGTCCCCGAGTGGATGTCATTGAGGATCACTCGACCTTCTTCAGGCGTTATGCATTTCTGACAAACTCCAGTCACACTTTCTCTGAACAACTGTCCTCTTATCACAGTAAAGGCTTTAGATCGACGGACGATCTGTCAAACCTCTTCTTCATCTTTTGAGAGTTCCCTTCTAAGAATGTATGCGATATATGGTACTGTCCAATCGGGGGTGATGACCAAAACCTCCATAATCAAATCGACTACGGTTGGAATCTCGATTTCAGTCGGATCGGTGGCACTCTTCGGCTGTGGGGGCTCTTCAGTGAAGGGATCTTCTTAAACTGAAGGTGTATGAATGTGCTCCAAGAACACATTGCTGGGGATGGCTTCTCTCTTGGAGCCTATCTTTGCCAGATCATCGGCTACTTGATTTTTCAGTCGAGGGATGTGATGGAGCTCCAATCCCTCGAATCTCTTTTCTAGCTTTCTCACTGCATTGCAATAACCAGTCATAGCTGGGCTTCTGACATCCCACTCCTTCATTACTTGATTGACCACCAAATCTGAGTCGCCATAGACCATGAGGCGACGGACGCCGAGTGAAATGGCCATACGCAACCCGTATAGAAGTGCCTCATATTCGGCTTCATTGTTGGAGGAGTCAAAGTGAATCTGGAGAACATAGCTGAGTTTGTCACCGCGGGGGGATACCAACACCACCCCAGCACCGGAACCATTCTGCATCTTGGACCC
This sequence comes from Triticum dicoccoides, assembly GCF_002162155.2. Classification (NCBI taxonomy): domain Eukaryota; kingdom Viridiplantae; phylum Streptophyta; class Magnoliopsida; order Poales; family Poaceae; genus Triticum; species Triticum dicoccoides. The sequence continues at coordinate 174,271,275 of NC_041392.1, forward strand.
ATCGAAGAACATGGTCCAATGCTCCGAGTGGATTTGGGCCGGAAGTTGTTGTTCGATCCACTCGGCAAGGAAATCAGCTATTGCTTGGGACTTCATGGCCTTCTTCGCTTCAAACTTGATGTCCAGGGGAAGGAGTTCAATCGCCCACTTTGCCACTCGACCAGTTGCGTCTCTGTTGTTCAGAATCTCTAATAATGGAGCGTCGCTGACGACTATAATGGAATGATTAGAGAAGTAGTGTGCAACCTTCTTTGTGGTCATGTAAATCCCATAAACAAGCTTCTGATAATGTGGATATCTTTGCTTCGACGGAGTCAGAACTTCAGAAACATAATATACTGGGCGCTGAACTTTATAAGCTTTTTCTTCTTCCTCCCGCTCGACCATGAGTACTGTACTGACAACTTGTCCAGTGGCTGCAATATAAAGCAGTAAAGGCTCTTTGCTGATTGGCGCAGCAAGCACCGGCTGGGTGGAAAGCAGGGCATTGAGCTCTGCAAACGCTGCATCAGCTTCGGGAGTTCACTCGAACTTATCAGACTTCTTCATCAGTCGGTAAAGAGGAAATGCCTTTTCACCGAGGCGAGAAATGAATTGACTTAAGGCGGCCAAACAACCAGTAAGCTTTTGGACATCGTGCACACGCACAGGGCGTTTCATCCGAAGTATAGCACCAACTTTCTCTGGGTTAGCGTCGATCCCTCGTTCGGAAACAAGGAAACCGAGTAATTTTCCGCTAGGAACTCCGAATGTGCATTTTGAGGGATTAAGCTTGATATCATATCTTTTGAGATTGGCAAAGGGTTTAGCAAGGTCAGCCAACAGGTCGAAACCTTTACGTGACTTGACCACAATGTCATCCATGTATGCTTCCACACTCTGACTGATTTGAGTGAGAAGACACTTCTGGATCATCCTCATGAATGTGGCTCCGGCGTTCTTCAAGCTGAATGGCATAGTGACATAACAAAAGCATCCGAATGGAGTGATGAAAGCCGTTTTTATCTCATCGGGACCATACAGTCGGATCTGATGGTACCTGGAATAGGCGTCCAAAAAAGACCAACGCCCACACCCCGTAGTTGAGTTGACGATTTGGTCGATGCGGGGGAGAGGAAAATGATCTTTCGGGCAGGCCCGATTGATATGCTTGAAGTCAATGCACATGCGAAGCGAGTCGTCCTTCTTGGGGACCATGACAACATTGACGAGCCACTCGGAGTGGTAGATTTTACGGATGAACTTAGCAGCCAAGAGCCGAGCCACTTCCTCACCGATTGCTTTTCTCTTCTGGACGGCGGACCGTCGGAGATGTTCCTTGACTGGTTTTACTTTTGGGTCGACTCGCAAACGATGATCAGCCAGTCCCCTGGGTACACCCGGCATGTCAGAAGGTTTCCATGCAAAGATGTCCCGGTTCTCACGGAGGAACTGGATGAGCGCTTCTTCCTATTTGCTGTCGAGTGTGTTGAGATATGGGTCGGAGCATTATTGTGGTCGGCCGGGTGAATATGAATCGGCTTCGTTTCACCGGACGACTGAAATGCAGAATCTGTGGCAGGCTTCTTGGCTCGCAGCAAATCACTCGGATCTGCATTCTTCTGATACTCTTGCAGTTCTACTACTGTCATCTGTGCATCGGCAATTTTTGAGCCTTTTCAGAAGCACTCTTCCGCCTTCTGCCGATTGCCAGTGACAGTGATTACTTCTTTAGGACTAAGCATCTTCAATTTGAGATGCCCGTAACATGGTCGACCCATAAAACGTGCATAAGCGGGCCTACCCAGAATAGCATGGTAAGCACTCTTGAAATCCACTACCTCAAATGTCAACTTTTCCTTGCGGTAGTTCTTAGAATTACCAAAAACCACATCAAGGGCGATCTGGCCGAGTGATTGAGCTTTCTTGCCAGGAATAACGCCATGGAAACTCATGTTGCTTTCACCAAACTTGGACATCGGAATGCCCATTCCCTTTAAGGTTTTAGCATAAAGGATATTCAGGCCACTGCCACCATCCATCAGCACTTTAGTCAGTCGAGTGCCTTCAACTACTGGGTCGACCACCAGTGCTTGCCTCCCAGGGGTGGCTATATGAGCTGGATGGTCTGACTGGTCGAATGTGATGGCAGTCTGGGACCACTTCAAATAATTGGGTGTTGCAGGAGCAACCATGTTTACTTCCCTATTAATAACTTTCAACCGACTTTTGCTTTCAACATCAGCAAAAATCATCAGTGTGAAATTGACGTTGGGAAAATCATCATCATCTTCTTCCCTATCCTCACCTCCGTCCGACTCCTTTTCCTTCTCCTTGGGTTGTTTCTCTCGGAACTGCTGGATAAGGAAACGACACTGTCGAGTGGTTTGTTTAGGGTAAATGATGTTCCCCTCTTCATCTTTTTTGTACGAATATGGCATGGTAAATCCAACACATCATTTCCATCTTTATCCTTAACTTTTTTGAGAGTCCAGGGCCCCTTGGGCTTTCCTTTGAACTTTCCTTGGGCAATAGCTAAAGCTTCGCCAGGAGCAGCTGGTTCAACCTTTCGCTTTTGTTTCCGACTGGAATTCCCTCCTCCAGTTTCTTGGGCGACTGTTTTGTGCTTGCCACTCCGGAGTCGGTCTTCCTCTCCATCATTGGCATATTTGGTGACAATCTCCATCATCCGAGTCAGGGTTATATCTCTTTCCGACCGAATTTCAGATTCAACTCCCGATACCTAACGCCTTCCTTGAAGGCACAAATTGCTTAATGATCTGACACATTCTCCACTGTATGGTGCAACGTGATCCATCTCTGAATATAATCCCTCAAGATTTTATTCGGTTTCTGAACACAACACTGCAATTCTATCAATCCTGCCAGCCTTTTGCAAGTACCTTCAAAGGTCCTCCCAGTCGAGCAAGTTCCTCCCAACTATATATACTGCCAGGAGCCAAATGATTCAACCATGCTCTGGCTGAGCCCTCCAACATCAAGGGGAGGTGCTTCATAGCCACATCATCATTGCCGCCACCAATCTGCACAGCCACTCGATAGTCCTCCAGCCAAGTGTCTGGCTTGGACTCCCCGGTGAACTTGCTGACTCTAGTCGCCAACCTGAAATTGGGAGGAATCACTGCTGCTCTGATGGCTCTGCTGAAACACTCGGGTCCTAAAACATGCACCCTGCTTCCAGTCGGATGATCTCTATCGTGGCCTTCTCTGTGAGTTCTGTTCCTATCAACCAGACCTTGAACGAGGATAGATCTTGCATCAAAGTCTGGCTCTCTGGGGTCGACTGGAATTCTTCGTTCGCCACTATGGGGGCGCCTGTCATCTTGCCGCTGAGGCACGTATGACCCACTCCTCGGAGGAGGCGTGGGCATTCGACAACGGTCATCGTGGTCGAGTCGATGATCATACTGCACACGGTTCCTGTACTGATCTTGTCGATGCCCACGCTCCTCACGCCGCGGAGGCGATCTTGGGCTGTGAGCAGATTGGACAGTATCTGCCACCATAGATCTGCTATGAATCCTATTCCGCCACGACTGAGATATTGTTGTATTCTGCTCTCCCGCTGCCCGGAGCAAAGCCCGGATCTGCATCAAACCTCGGCCAGCTTATGACTGGGAAGGTTGAATTGACTCTGCTATTCAAGCTGCAGCTGTGAGATTCTGGATCGGAGTTCGGTATACCTAAGTCGGAGGTGGAAAAAGTTGTCATCGACTGGATTCAGGAATTCGTTGCCGAGCACGCTCGTCGAGTGCGTGCTAGAGGTTCTCCAGTCGAGTGCGCTTAGCCAAGTTGGCCAGGCGTGCCTCCTCCAAGGCCTGGGCCTCGGGGGTTTCTCGAACCATTGGAGTGTGAAGTGCATCCATGTTACGATGGCGAAGCTCTTCCCTCCTCTACGAAGCGAGGGGTTCAGGGTGGTACTCTTCATGGACATGCGATGGGTCGCCGACGCCATCGCCCCCGTCTTCACGGGTGAAGCCAGGAGGACTGCGTGGTCCATTGACCATCAAGACTTCCGCCGCGGGGTCGCTGCTGTCGTACTCGGACGCGGTCTCGACGGAGCCAGTCAACAGATTGAACAGGCCGTAGAGAGTTTCATCGGGCTCGATCGCCATGATTTGTGGGGTGGCCGATTGGCGGGCCATCGCATGCCTCACCCACCGTTGAAGCCGCGACCGACCGGATCGCTGGCGCCGACGAACAACGAAAAGCGAGGTTTCCATAGGAGCCGACTGATATTGAGTCAACGGTTGCTGAAGAAGGACGTCGCGGACGCATGCGCGGAAGTGCGTCGCCCCGCGGACAGGGAGCGCCTCGACGTCGAGTGGAGCCTCATGGAGCCAAGCGGAGTCGTCGGCAATGAAGACAAGCGCGCCGAGACGAATCTCGTGGCCTTCAGCCAATCCTCCGCCGGAAACCATGATGACGAGAATCAGAAAAATCGCAACTTCTCCAACAAACTCCTAAGACATCGGCCCCACGGTGGGCGCCAACTGTCGTGGTTCTAATACTGACAGTAGAATGCGGAGTAGGTATGAGGAGGCAAGATCCTAGCTATGGAGTAGTTGTACATACGAGTTTATGAGTTCAGGCCTTCTCGGAGGAAGTAATAGCCCTATGGCTCGATGCCTTAAGGCGGTCGACTGGATTATATGTGTGTGTTTACAAAAGATGCTGTAACGCCCCGAGACCGATGTGCCAGGTGTCTTCCAGTTGTTCGCCGGCGTTGCCATGTCATTTTCTTGCGTGTTGCATTTCATCATGTCGTCATGTGCATTGCATCATCATGTTTTCAAAACCTGCATCCGTCCGGGTTCCCCCAGTTCCGTCCGTTGTCCGTTCTGAGCCCAGACACACTTGCACGCGCCCGCGGCACGTCCGAAATATTATTTTATAAGTGGCCGGAAAATGTTCTCGGAATGGGATGAGAGTTGGCGTGCGGTCTTGTTATAGTGTAGGTAGACCGTCAGGCCCTACCTAACCTCTCTTGTCAGCCCGTGACCCACCTCGCGCGCGCCCGAAAGCTGTCCCGGATCCGACTCGGGCTGTCGCTACCGTTGTGTCCGGATCATCTCCAAAGGTCTACAAAACGTCACCATTTTCTTTTTTGGACTCCCTAGCTATTTTATTCGCGACCGTCCAATTATGATCTGAGGGATCCGATAGCCCCTAACTATTTCCACCTGTCATATATATACTAGGTCCAACCCTAAAATTTAGGGGAGCTGTCCCATCCATCCATTCCGCCCGCTGCCGCCAGCCCACCTGATCTCCTCCTCGGCTTCCTCACCGAGCCAACCACCATCCATCCCAATCCACCCCCTCCAACCAGAGCCTCCGACCGCCTTCCATGTTTTCCGCGCCACCAAAAAGATCATCACCAAAGCTCGATCCCCAGCCACCTTCTCTGCCCGAACCCCTCTTCTGCTTTGAGCTCCATCCGACGAGCCGCGACGGAGTGCCTCCTCCTGAACCGCCATGGCGCTCGGCCTCACGCAGCTTCTTCAGTCAGCACCGCCGTCGCCGTTTACCAATAGATGAGCTTCGCACCCATCTCCTCTCTTTTCCCTCCTCCTATTCTTCTCTCCATCTCTCTCTGACCTCTCTCTCAACCGTGTGTTCTTCGCACAGGAGCCATGATCGTTCGAAGCTTCAACAATTGCCGGCCTCGTCTCCATCCGACGTCGTTGTCCTGGCCTTGGATCTGTCGGGTCCCGACCTCCCTGTCGTTGCCGGACCTTGTCTGCTCGCCAGGGTTGACTCAGGCGCGAGCCCCCTCCTAGACCTGGTGCTCCCTCGTACCTGCAAGGCGTCGCCCCCTGAACCTGTCGATTTCCTCTTCTGCAACGAGCCGGAGCTCTCTTCTCGCTCATCCGCTTCGACCTACCCTGTTTCATTCGTCACTCTCGGCCAGATCCGGCGCCTCCCTGCACCCTGGCCCCATCCCTGGCCCCAAGTCAACGCGCCGCCCCACCGGAGTCCACCAGCGACGGTGACCTCTGCCTTCCTGCGCCCCTCTGTCGCTGTTGCTCTGCCTCCATACGAGGAGACGAGCAGAAGCAAGCACAGCGCCTGCATTGACCGCTCCACCACGTCGGCCCAGTGTCTCCAGTGAGGCCCAGCTACGTGACCTACCGGCCTCCCTTCTCCACCGAGTGGGCCGAGGCCCATGGTGAGGCCCAGCTGCGCGCCTAAGCCGGCCTGCCCATGAGGCCGCCGCCAACCTCCTTCACTAACTGGGCTTGGCCCATGGTGAGCGCCCAGTCCGCCCAGTTTCAGCCTGCTGTGTTTTTTTTCAGATCTGGAAATTTAGCTGTTATTCCAGTGCACTGCATATTTACAGATTGGACCCTATACTTCATGCATATTATAAGTCTCAAACCATGCATCATATGTAAAAACTTAATATATGGAAGTTGCTTAGAATTTTGTGTAGAGTAATAATATCCAACTTTCATCTATGTTTGAAATGTTTAAAATGTTGTTTGATTAAATTTGCTCCTATGCCATGCTAAAATGATTTAATTCATAACTATTTAACCGTAGCTCGGTTTGTAACAAACTTTATGTGTAAATGGGGTAGAAAAATGCCTAGTTTAACATGGTGACCTTTATTTGCATGTTAAACAACTATAAAATTTGATTTAGGGAAGAACAGTACCAAACCTAATATTGCATATGAGGAGTTTCCGGACTTGTTGTTTTGTTGTTCCGGCCTCATTTAAACTTGCCTAGTTAGGTAGTTTTGTTGTGCTTCACCTCTTGCCATGCTAACAACATTCAATATTGTTGGGTACATAAACGAGAGAGAACTAAATAAGTCATGTGGTGTTTTCTTCAATATGCAACTCCGTTGCATAATGAGCTCCACTTAATTTGTAGGATTGTTTGTGCGCTTTGCCATGCCATGCTTCATTAAACCGGACATGCATCATACTTGGTTGTGCATCATGCCATGTCTATGTGGTGGTTGTTTACTATGTTGTGTGCTTCTTTCCGGTGTTGCTTCTTCGCGTTGGTTCCGCTAACACCGCGTTTGTGAGGAACCGTTCGACTACGTCCGTTTGTCTTCTTCATGGACTCGTTCTTCTTCCTTGCGGGATCTCAGGCAAGATGACCATACCCTCGAAATCACTTCTATCTTTGCTTGCTTAGTTGCTCGCTCTTTTGCTATGCCTATGCTGCGATACCTACCACTTGCTTATCATGCCTCCCATATTGTTGAACCAAGCCTCTAACCCACCTTGTCCTAGCAAACCGTTGTTTGGCTATGTTATCGCTGTGCTCAGCCCCTCTTATAGCGTTGTTAGTTGCAGGTGAAGATTGACGTTTTGTTCCTTGTTGGAACATGGCGATGTTGTTCCTTGTTGGAACATGTTTACTTGTTGGGATATCACTATATATCTTATTTAATTAATGCATCTATATACTTGGTAAAGGGTGGAAGGCTCGTCCTTATGCCTGGTGTTTTGTTCCACTCTTGCCGCCCTAGTTTCCGTCATATCGGTGTTATGTTCCCGGATTTTGCGTTCCTCACGCGGTTGGGTTATAATGGGAACCCCTTGACAGTTCGCTTTGAATAAAACTCCTCCAGCAAGGCCCAACCTTGGTTTTACCATTCGCCACCTAGCCTTTTCCCTTGGGAGTCGCGCATCCCGAGGGTCATCTTTATTTTAACCCCCCCCAGGCCAGTGCTTGTCTAAGTGTTGGTCCAAACTAGAGCCACTTGCGGCGCCACCTCGGGGAAACTTGAGGGCTGATTTTAGCTGTACGTAGTGTTCATCCGGTGTTGCCCTGAGAACGAGATATGTGCAGCTCCTATCAAGATGTCGGCGCATCGGGCGGTCTTGCTGCTCTTGTTTTACCATTGCCGAGGATGTCTTGTTGTACCGGGATACCGAGTCTGATCGGAATGTCTCGGGAGGAGGTCTATTCCTTCGTTGACCGTGAGAGCTTGTCATGGGCTAAGTTGGGACACCCCTGCAGGGATTTAAAATTTTGAAAGTCGTGCCCGCGGTTATGGGCAGATGGAAATTTGTTAATGTCCGGTTGTAGAAAACTTGAAGTTGACCTTAATTTAAAATATATCAACAGCGTGTGTAACCGTGATGGTCTTTTTTCGGCGGAGTCCGGGAAGTGAACACGGTTGTTGGAGTTATGCTTGACGTAGGTTGTTTAGGATCACTTCTTGATCATACTTTCTCGAACGTGCTTTGCCTTTTCTTCTCGCTCTCATTTGCGTATATTAGCCATCATATATGCTAGTCGCTTGCTGCAGCTCCACCTCATACCTTTTACCTTACCCATAAGCTTAAATAGTCTTGATCGCGAGGGTGTGAGATTGTTGAGTCCCTATGGCTCACGGATACTTCCAAAACCAGCTTGCAGGTGCCGTTGAACCGTGCTGATGACGCAACCAAGCTCAGGAGGAGCTCGATGAAGATCTTGTCCTTTGTGTTGTCCCGTTTTCCAGTTGATCAGTAGTGGAGCCCAGTTGGGGTCGATCGGGGACCTTGTCGCATTTGGGGTTCTTCTTTTATTTTGGCTCCGTAGTCGGGCCCTGATTGTACTTGGATGTTGTAATGCTTTATTCATGTAATTGTGTGAAGTGGCGATTGTAAGCCAACTATGTATCTTTTCCCCTATTGTATTACATGGGTTATGTGAAGATTACCTCACTTGTGACATTGCTTTCAATGCGGTTATGCCTCTAAGTCGTGCTTCGACACGTGGGAGATATAGCCGCATGGAGGGCGTTACAGATGCGAACCTCAAACCTAGAGGAGGATGGCTTATATAGAGTGTGCCAGCACCCCAGTTCCCCTCCGTTATGCGGGGTTTAATATACATAAAGGTGGAGCATTACAGATAACGTCCATATTAAAGTGTTATAAATGGTAGTTAAGGCTATGAGTAAACGCACGACCGTTATTGTGTAGAGTGGCTTCAGATTTTTTGTTCGTCGAGTGACTTCTGTGACGGTCGAGTGACATTGATTTTTCCGATTGGAATGTCTCTAGTCGAATAGATGATGGTACCCTTAAAATGTTGCTGGCTTTAAGGTGATGTCCTTGAGGAGGTAGTCTAGGTCAACCCTATGACCCTACCCTAAATACATAGGGTCATCAACAATAAGATATCAAAGATTCAGAAGTAGAAGCAGAATCACCTCAACTTGGCCCCTTGAAGCCGCAAAATGCAAGATGGTTGCGTCCTGGTACGCAGCGGGAATGGAGCAACCCTGCAGGAGCCCCCTGGGGATCTCAAGTCTCCGCCCCTCGCAGCGGCGTGCATTGCCCGGTTCATCATCTCCCGTCTGATGTCTGAGGGCAGCAGGTGCATCTCCCAAATCCCAGCCCCGTAGGAAAAGAAGCCCAGCAGCCGTGGATCGCCGCAGCCCTCACCGGAACCCGGGGGCGGGGAAACTTGGGCGGCGCTGGTCCCCATGGAGGTCAGAGGAGGGAATAAAAGTAAGGAGGGGCGGGACATCGCGCCGGAGTCATGGGAAGGCGCGACGAGGGGAGCAGCCGCCCTGGATCCGTCGGCCGGCAGGAGGCCACCGAGAGACGCGCCACCGGACCTCTCGAGCACCGGGATGATAGGACAGCCCGGGGGCATTGCCGGGAGACGAGGAGAGGCCACGACGCAGGCTTCACCTGGTGGTGGCCTCCGTCGGCGGCGAGGGTAGGAGCTGGAATGGGGTGCTGGTGCCGGCACGCTCGGGCGAAGCCGCCCACATCGCGTAGTGTATCACCGCGGCAAATCTCGCAGAAAGCAACAACTGCTCGGCCCTGTGCAGATAGGGATGAGAGAGATGAGCGACAGAATAGAACGAGGTGGAGGTGGAGACATCGGGAGACGAATGAATAAGCGGCCTCTCTAGACTTCTAGAGCGAGGCGTGCGTACACGTGATGGTTACGTGTCGGCTGGAACGTTATTTTTATCAGTCGGTTGCTTTTCTGTAATCCTTTACTATATTATAAACAAAAGAGGAATGAAATATAATCTTACAAATCATCTTCAATAAAAACAAAAAAAGCCTACATAATCAAAATCATTGAATTGAAATATTTTGTTAATTCTGTAAAAATCTTTTATATGACTTACATTGTATGTTTCTTCCTAAAAGATTGTTTCATGCATTTATTCTTCCATTTGATGGTAAATATGCGCCAACAAAAGACGTTAGGTTGGCCTCTTCACATCAACACTTCATGATCCCAAAAAAAGATAACCCAACTCCTGGCACATACGCTCATATGCATCTTAGAGAGACAAGGGTAACCTTCTCAACATTTATCAGAGTTGATACCAGTAGGGTGTAATGGCACGTGAAGCCGGTCTTGTTATTTTTTTTATATCCGTTGTAACGCATGAGTATATATACTAGCTTAATAATAAAAGGGCTATTGCTTCTTGCGATGGTCATAAAAATTGTCCACAAAATTGCAAAATATGACCCATCAATGTCACCTATAAGTGATAAATCATCTTTCACACAAGGAAATCCCCTGCCTCGGCCGACACATGCAGTAGGGACCTTCTATAATGCGATCGGAGAAGAAGCAGCGCGCCCGTTTGGGTCTGGCCATGTCCGGGCCGCCTATTTTTTAAATTTTCTTTTTTTCTTTTCTGTTACAAAAAAGTTCCAAAAATTAAAAATATTCAGTAAATATTTAATAAATCATAAAAAATTTGTGGATTAAAAATGTTCGTGATTTTATAAAAATACATTTGCTTATTAAAAATGTTTAAAATTTTGAAAGAAAATATTCGGCAAATCCCAAAATGTTCATGATTTTTTCAAAAGTCCATGTATTAAAAAATGCTAATGAAATTGAACATAATTTCACCAATTCAAAAAATGTTCATGAATAGAAAAATATCCTAAAAATTCAAAAACTACTCAAAACTTACAAAATAGTTTATTCATTCATAAAATATTCGCTGATTCAAAAAATGATCATGCATTTCAAAAAATGTTCGCGAATATCAAAAATTGTTCCACCAATTTCCAAAACAATGTTCATCCATTCTACAAATGTTCGCCGATTCAAGAAAATTGTTAAAAATATGTTCACAATTTTAAAAACTGTTTGCAAATAGTATAAAATGTTCATGAATTCAAAAATGTTCTTGATTTTATAAAATATTAAAAAATTTGTAAAAGCGTTCATGAATTTGAAAAATGTTCACAATTTCAAATATGTTCATGAGTTTAGAAAATAATCATGATTTCACAAAACTGAGAGTGATAGTTTATCTCGGTGATGCAACAAATTGTGATCATGACCACTGGAAATTATGATTGTTTTTCTCCCGTTGCAACGCACAGGCCCTTTTGCTAGTCTTTCCCTAATAATAAAGCACGGATTAACTCCGTGGATTCACCGTTACAATACGCTTTCTTCTCATGTCATAATACGCTTCTTCCTGTCCGTTTTTTCTTGATTGATATTTTTCTGAATATCCAAGGTGGTACTATCTATTTATTCAACGGTGCGTTTGATTTTCCTATACGTTGCTCGATTGGGCCTCCGCATGGCTGCTTTCTTCACTTAGTTGGGCCTCTGGCTGGGCTACATCGATGCCTCCGTCACATATATCGTAGGTTGCTGGCAATTGAGCTATAGCAATTATCAATATACACCGATCGCGGTATACAGAATAGCCCTACATCCATTGAATCGACTCAAACTAATTTATATATACGTTCCAGTTTATCTATAGTATCAACCAACCAAAGAACTGAGGAGAGACCATGAACAAGCACGGGCAAAGTCTTTGTTGGCCGGTTGGTTGGGTCGGGGCCAGAGGAGGAAGGCGCGGGAGAGGGGACAAGTTAGGAGATGACGACGGCATCGGCGGAGGTTGTTGAATGCGGCGGCACGAAGGTGAGCAGCCGAGGCCGACGGAGCTCGTCAGAAGATGACGAAGGTAGCGACGGAGGGGACAAATCAGAAGGCGCGGGATCCGACTGTGGTCAAACGCGATGGCACGGAGCTGGCGGCGGCGCGAGACGCGGGAGCAAGCAAGAGGAGGCTGACGGAGGGCGCAGGTGATCGACGTCGCGGCCTACAGGAGGCGAAGCTGGTGCTAGGGACGGCCGGATTCCTCATGGAGGCGGGCAAAGTGGCGGCGCTTGGGACGGCCGGCAGCAGGGCCGCGCGAGGCTGAGGAGGCGCAAGGCACTCGGTCGCTCATGCGCTGCTCTGCTGGATGCCTGGCGGCACGTGAGGGAAGAGACGAGAGGGAGGAGAGGGGTGAGGAAGAGAAGCGGGGATCGGGCTAGGTTTCTAGAGGGGGGCTAGCTGGGCCGCTGGTGGGCCGGTTCGAAGGCTAGGAAGAGACAGAAAAGGCTTGGTGTGCGTTGGGCCACTATTTAGAAAAATAGAAAATGCGAAAAGTTAAAAGGGAGGGGGTTAGAGATGGAATTTATTCATGAGACTCCAAGATTTATCCCATAAAATTGGTTCCACTAATGTTTGGAAGGTTTGGGATAGAAATATCCAAAATTGTGAAAGTGGACCTTCGTTATGGCAAAAAATAATTATGGGCAAAGTTATATGATTTGTAGAAAGCTATGTGGCTTTGTGAAAATGGACAAGAATAGAAATTGATGTGAAAGAAATAATTGGAAACATGAAAGTAATTCAAAAACCAACTCACACAATCATAACTTTATTAAAAATTACAAATAGATCCTTTGTGGCAAGTAATATGTTTGTGCTGTTACAACATCAAAGGGGAGCAAGTCACAGGGCGACATCGGTATCGGCTGTCATGTTTTTTCTTCTCCCATTATAATGCACGGGCATTTTTGCTAGTAATAATAAAGCACGGATTTACTCCGTCGGTTCGCCGTTGTAATACGCTTCTTTCTGTGAATTTACGCTTTCAATTTAAATTTAAAACATATACATGAGGTGGTTAATTAACTGTTGGCGTCTAAAATTCTGTCCGCAGCAGCCCACTTGGGCGTCACAGTCAATGGGCCAGAAGTTTTGTTATAGGCCGGTACCTCACGAACTGCCCTGTCCTCCATTACGACTGCAGCAAAGGAAATTTTTTGAGATTCTAATTAGTACCACTTTGCCTGTTCATACTAAATCCTAGCAACTTATATATATTTGATGTTTTCGGAATCAACAAGCCAACAAAAGCAGCGAGGGGTTAGATATAATAAGAAAAGATGCCATGCATTACATTCGGTACCCAGGACCAGGAGGATCAAAGAGGGAAGCGAGGAGGATTTGGGCTAAGCGGTGGCACGTACTCTACGTCTATAAATCGATCCCATCCATAGCTTGACTTTCTACATCATATGTCACTTCAGTCTACCGTAAAGTTTTTGACATGCGGACAACCATGTTCCTCTGTTTCTACTATCTGTTAGTACTCCCTCCGTTCCAATATGGGGAACGGATCCTCTGACATTATGAAGAGATGTCACGAAGCTACAGTGTAATTCCTATATAATGCACATAGATTCTAGCCCATATACCAATGTATGCGCTGGCAGTAGAATTTGGACGAGAAAGCCCCCAGCTCCTCGCACGGTTTGGAGTACTACTCGGAGAGTTGGAGTACTACTTGGCCGCCGGAGAAGGAGGCGAGCAGGTTCACGTTGGCCTGGGCCAGGGGAGGTAGTTGCCGACCCGGGCGGCGGAGGCCTCCCTCGCCATCGCTGGCGTCGCCACCATCATCTCCGGTGGCGGCGCGAAGCTCCACAGCTGCCCAAAGTCGGCCCGCGCGGGCAGCGCCCAGAAGCCCGGGGCGGGGCCCATGGCCGCTGTTGCCGCCGCCTCGCCGGGTGCGGTGCCGTTGCCGTTGCCGCTGCCGTCGTCGTCGCGGACGCGCTTGCCGAGGATGAAGGGCGGCGTCGTGCGGGAGGTGGTGGTGCGGGTGGTGCGGGGAGGCGGCAAGCGGCTGCACGTGCGCGTGGGGGTGGGACACGCCGGGGCGGAGCGAGGAGGGTGAGGAGGTGGAGAAGGAGGCCGTGGTGGTGCCGGAGCCGGTGGCGGCGATGATGGAGGGCTCGGCCTGGCGGAGCAGCCACTCGATGGTCTGGCCGTCGGACTTGTGGCCGAGCTTGCGCATGAGCTGGAATACCCGCGCCGCGCAAATGATGGGCATCCGGATGCGCCGCCCCCAGCCGTCCACCTTGCTATGCCGGTCCTTGGACGACGCCTTGCGCATCGCCAGCGCGCCGCCGCCATTCGTCCCGTTCGTCGCCGCCACCGGCACCAACTGCTTGTTCTCCATTCCGTCGCCGCCACCTCTCTCTCGACCAGATTCTTTGGAAGTCGAACAACTAGAGATCGGGGTTTGAAGTTCGGATGATTCGAAGGAAAGGGAAGGGAGAGATGCGCTCGTTTCCGGAGGAAGGGATAAAGTTGGGGGTATTTTCTGCCAAAGGAGCGTTCGAGTGCTAATACGCACTACATATCGGAATTTCCTCTAAAAGCTTAGGCACACTATATATTGGAATGGAATGAAGGAAGTACTATACAATTGTAGACGAAGAACAAGGCGGCAAGTTGAGATTTACTATTGGTAAAAAAAAGTTCAGTTGAGCCATCATATAAAGGATAAAGCCACCTGCGAACAAGAGGAAGATCTATGGAAAGACCACCCACACCTATTTTCCAGTCAACTCGAATCTTGAGGGTGAGATTCATCTTAAAAAGGTGGGATTGTAACATCCCAATTTTTAATTTGGATGTTATACCTAGATCATCATATGCATATCATATTTTATTTATATTTGGTTGTGATCCTAGAAATCTTAAGCAACTCAAGGAACCTAAGGAGAGAGTTGGAGGTTTCGTCTATTTTCATATTTGAAATTTCTCAAATGTGAAAAAGGGTCATTTTGATTTTAATAATTTTTCTCTTCGAAATATTTCCATTATAAAAATAAAAAGAGTGGAGATAAAATGACTTCCCCAAAATAAGACGAATATTGGAGGGAAGATTTTAAAATCAAATAAATATTTTATTCGGATTTTTATTCGAGGTTTTATTTGAATTAGAAAAATATGCATTTTTTAAAATTGCATTTTTAGGCCAGAAAAATGTTCACTTTGTTCTAAATATTTTATTTAGACAGTGAAAATTATTTTTGGCATTTTTAGAATTTTATTTTTAATATTTATTTAGGATTTTTCTTCGGCGGAATTCATTTAAAAAAACTCTCCGCCGCCCGACTGGGCCAAAGGCCGAGCCGAGCCGGGCCACGCCCACGCCGCCGCCATCTTCCTGCTCGGGAGAGTCCCCGCCGCCGTTGCGTCCGAGTCCGGCCGGGCATGCCTCCCGAGGCCGACCCCAACCCGGTGCTCACTCGCCCAAGTCGCCCTCCCCGACCCCTTTAAATAGCCGCGCCGCTCCGCCGCCCGCAGCCGCCGCACCGCTGCCGCTACTGCTGCACGCCGCCACCGCCGCCCCGCGCCGTCCGACGCCGTCGCCGATCGGATCCGTCGCCGACCAGTTTTGCTTCGGTTTTCGTCGGTTTATTTCGGTAAACCCTAGATCTAGTTCGGTTTTTTAATAGATCGATTTTTCTCGGTTTTCTTCAGTTATATCTATTTTGCGAAAGTTCATTCGTTTAGTTCTTATAACGAACGAATTCGTTCGTTTGTCTCTGTTAGCGGACATTCATCCGATAGAATTTTACTTTTCTGTTTTATTTTTGGCTAGGGACCTATCCGCGATTATTTTTATCGCAGATTAGCTACTAATCTTCAAACCCTCGCAACTTTTTAACTGTTCGTCCGAATCCAGTGAAACTAACGCCAAAATCTTCGTCTTGAACCCCTCTTTCCAGATAACTAACTTAAACATGATTTTGGCAATTTAAAATTTGGTTGCAAGCAGATTTGATTTCGAACTTCTTTTGAGCGTAGTTGGAGTTTCGTAGCTCCGATTTGAGTGTCTCTTTTTGCAATTCGAAGCTCTTTAGTTGAACTTTCAATTTGGACTTTCTCATCTGAGTTTTACCCTTGCATCTATGCTTAAGTGCTTATGTATGCTATTGTTTGTTTGCGATAGAGTTTCCGGAGTGCGAATCATGCTACTACGAGTCACTAGGTTTTTTTTAGATTGTCAGCAAGGCAAGTATGACTTTGATCATATCCCTTTATTACCCAGTTTTTATGCATTAAATTCAATCCTCAAACACTGCATGGTTAGGATTTGATAACTTGTGGGTATTGGGAAGTAGTAGTTGAGGTAGTACCTATTGCCCTTTTTATTTAAACCCTGGGAGTTACTTCTACGTTATGCTTATACTGCTATGCCATGCTCGTAGACGTGGTTTGGTTGAGTGATACATGATAGTTGTGAGTATTATTATGAACTAAGGGTTGGTTTAAGGTGGCTACTTTAACACACATCTGGGTGGATTGTTTGTGGGCACCTGGGGCAATCCAGTGCTGTCCAAGGAGAATCCCAGGGAATCTGTGTGATCATCCTATGGTCCGCCCCCCCAGGCTCAAAGGGGTCATATTGTTATTCATGCTGGAAACTTCCGTGTGCAGCCACATGCCAATATGGGCTCTGGCATAGTTGAGTAAGTTGTGGGAATCCTTTCCATGATGGGCTAGCAGATGTAGGGGATTGTAGGTGTATCGGCCTATCTATCGGTTAAGGGGACCTCTTCTGAAAGACTGTGTCTCGGTCATCCATTTCTCAAACATCATGCAGTGCGAGAAATACAACGGAGGAGATCGAGTCTTGTGGGGAAAAGTGCACAAACCTCTGCAGAGTGTACAAACTAATCATGATTAGCCATGTCCCCAGTTATGGACATCCTGAGTATCTGGTGCTTGAATTATTATGTTGATCTCATCACTTTATTTAATTAACTTGTTGGGTTAATGATTACTTTAATTGGTATTGAGATGGGGTTTCCATTCTCAATGTTTATCAACCAACTTTGTAGTTAAATAAAATATATTCCTTTGTTGTAGGGAAAATTTGCTTTTCGCAAAAACATAATAACCGTAGAGCCTCCAGCAGCCATATATGCATATAGATGTAGTTGTTACATGTTCATTGCTCTACATTGTTATTTTGCCAGCATATTCCATGTGCTGACCCATTTTCGGGCTGCAACGTATTATGTTGCAGACTTTTTAGATGAAGAGTAAGGTGCGCTAGGTAGTTGTCGTGCACTCAGCTATGCCGTTGGAGTTGATGGACTCACTTTATCTTCCAAGCCTTATGATGTTATCTTATTTAGATGGCCTTAAGACATATTATTGTAATAAGTTCTCTTCTGAGACTATCGATGTATTAAGTGTGTTATTGAAACTCTGTTATAAATCCTTTAAGTACTGTGTGTGTCAGCATTACCGATCTAGGGATGGCACTTATGCACAGAGATTTGACCGTTTGAGGTCGGATTGCTACACATATAATCAAAGCCCCAAACATCAAATGGTTCAATAACAAGTAAATAATTCATAGGCATTTCTGGACATCTACTAATAGTACCAATTCTTTGACATTCATCACAAGACAAGACAAACTTACGGGCATCCTTGAAGAGAGTAGGCCAATAAAAACTAGATTGCAATACCTTATGTGCAGTTCTATCTCCAGCATGGTGTCCTCCATATGCCTCGGAGTTGTAAGTGCATCTAGTGCCCCTTTGTGATTTTGGTGTATTGAAGACTTATAGGTTAAGGGACTGACGTGTTTGCGAGTATACACAGGTCTATAAGTATATGAGGAGTTTGATATTTACAGAGAAAGTCGACCCCTAAAAATGAAGTTCTTCAACTGAAGACTTTGGATTTCTGAAGACTTACTGAAGACTTTGAAAGTGAAGAAAATGTTGTAATCCTAAAGACTTGGTATTCATTCGAGGAACATGAAGCATGAAGACTTTTGTTTTCGTAGTTTCATTTTCTCTTTCTTGAGTCATAGGAAACACCGTACTGATAAAGGGGGTCGAGGAAATACTAAGGAAAAATTTCTAAGTGATGCTCAACTCAAAATCCTACACCTACCAATCCCTTTGAGTGAATCCATTGGAAATCTCATACAGTTCAGTCAATTTCTTCAGTGACAGAGACGAAGTTCTTCTGGTCTCTGAGGAATTTGATCTGACTGAGGAGTTAGGAATTCGCCAGTGCGGATTGCCTACACAGTGAGGAACATGATAGCCCTGAGGAATTTGATACTCAAAATTCCGACCGTTGCTGTGCTATGCGCCAACTGTCCCAAAATATCTACCCACCTAACGGTCATATCATTGAAGGGCATTTATGTCTTATCATGTCGGGCTGCTCCCTAGGCTATAAATAGCCGCCCCCTACAACCACTAGCTAGTTGACTGCTCCGAGAGAAACTAACGCTTGTCATTTGAGAGCATCCCATCCTCCGAGGACTTTGAGTGAAAATCATCAAGTGAGGAAAACCCAAATCCAAACACCTACAAACCCCAAGTGATTGAGCATCACTGAAGAGATTGATCCTGCGTGGATCCGATGCTTATTACCTTTGAAGACTGTGCATCTTCCAGACAATTAGGCGTCATGGTCTAGAGCATCCAAGAGGGAATTGTGGATCGCCGAGTGACTGAGTCTGTGAAGGTTTGGAAGTCACCTGAAGACTTACCACGAGTGATTGGGCGAGGTCTGTGTGACCTTAGCTCAAGGGGAATATGGTGAGGACTGAGTGTCCTGAGCTGCGTGTTCAGGACTGGGTGTCCGGGACTGTGTGTCCACAGGTTTAAATACCTAGCCGCCCTAACCGGACGTACAACTGTCACAACAGTTGGAACTGGTCTACCAAATCATTGTCTTCACCAAGCTACCTGGTTCCATTTCCTCAACCCTTCCATTTCCTCATTTCTCTGTTGTGTGCTTGTTCATATCTGTTTGAAGACTTTGACTGAAGACTTTCTCTATTTCCTCAGTTCAATTTCTTCAGTCTGTTTGTCTTATCGTGTGTTATCCTGTGTTTACGCTTTCTGTACTCCGTGCTTGTTTTCATTTCTTCATGAAGACCATGCTCATGCTTTGTTATGTTTACTTCTGAGTACTTATTCCGCTGCAAGTAGTTCTTCACTCAGGAATTTCCTCACCCTGAAATTCCTAAGTGAAGAATTCATAAAAATCGTCTATTCACCCCCCTCTAGTCGATATAACGCACTTTCAATTGGTATCAGAGCAAGGTACTCCCTTGTTCTGTGTGATTTTGGTTTAACCGTCTGGAGTTTTAGTTATGTCGACCACAGGAATGAAGACTGTGACTTGCCCCATCTTTGACGGTCATGATTATCCCAAGTGGAAGGCCATGATGAAGAAGCGCCTCATGGCGATGAATAGCAAATTCTGGACCGTCACCAAGATTGGTCTTACGGACCTATGCAAGATGGCGGAGGCTGATGATATTCGCAAATACACACTTCTCAATCTCACGGCAAAGGACATCATCTGCTCCATCTTGTCACAAAATCAGTTCAGGAACGTTATGCATCTTAGTCATGCGAAACTCATCTGGGACCGACTCTCTGAGGTCTATGAAGGTCATCGAGCTCACCATGATCCCTGGTTCGAAGAATTCATGGAATCGCGCAAGGCTATGACTTTCAATCCAGAGTCATCATCCTCTGCACCATGCCTTATGGCAAAAGGTGCCAAGGTAACTGACCGCTACTTATTTGAGTCAAGTGATGATGAATCTGGTGATGAATTTGGACCCAGTTATGTCAAACTTGCTTCCCTTGCCACTAAACAACAAAGAGCTTTGGAAAAAGTTCAAAACATGCTAAATGATAGCGACGATATGTTGGGCGAGGAAATGGATCGCACTAAAATTTTGACTGAAAATCTTCAGAGACTTCAGTCCAAGTTTGACAATCTTCAAGGTTATCATAACACTCTCCTATCTGATCATGAGAAGCTTTCTTATGAATTTCTTCAAAGAAAGCAAGATCTTGAGCAATTAAGAGTGAGTTATGAAGATCTTCAGAAGGAGCATGATTCATTACTTGCTCAACAGATCAACGCTACTCAGGATGAATTTGTTCCTCCATGTTTGAAGTCCATTGAACGTGAAACTGCTAATTCTTCACCTGAATGCTCAAATACTTCCATTGCTGCAAATTCTTCAACTGCCTCTGCTATCACTAATTCCTCATCTGAGGACATTGCTAGTATCAGTGATGATGCAGGGCTGAAGGAATTGTATATGACAGGCATGTACAAAAGCCTCAAAGGGCATCAGGCTCTTTGTGACGTGCTTAAAAAGCACATCCTCAACAGGAACCCTAGAAAAGAGGGTATTGCCTTTGAGAGGAAACTCAATGCTGATGGGACCTACTGGAACCTGAGCAGTATCCCAAAACCTCATGGGTTGCTGCAAAGGGACTTTCAGTGGATCCATCTACTTTATCTGGCTTTACATGTGAATCTTCTTATTCTTCTGATGAGTCATTTGACTCCAATTATAAACTGTTGAAAAATCATAATGGTGAAGTATTTGCTAGATATGTTGGCACTAACTGCAGGAACGGTTCTCCTATGAAGAAAATCTGGGTTTCCAAAAGGTGCCTTGAAAATCTTCAGGTGAATGTCATCATGACACCACCTGTGAAGAATAGGAACCCCAGATCAAATTCTTCATATGGATCCAAGTCCTCATATGGACCAAACTCCTCACGTGGATCAAATTCCTCAAAAGGATCAAAGTCCTCATATGAACATCATCGTGCTAACCCGTCTATTTCGTAGGGAAGATCTAAGGATTATGGATATGTGCATTATTCTTCAAATCATTATGTTCATAAGTCCTCGAAGAATTTCTATGCTTACCCTAACCCCTCTTATGTGAAACGAAGTGGATTGGCATCTATGCCACCTTTCTCTTATGGAGCTCGCAGAATGATGAACTCTTTGCCACCCCTTCAGATGTGGGTGGTGAAGAAAAAGAACTAACCTCTTATGCAGGGTCAGGTCTCCAGACGAACTTAATCATCTGAAGAATTTGCTAGAGACCTGAATGTGCTTGAAAGGACGCAAGCTAATCATGAAGAAATGAATTTTCATTTCTCATGTCCTCATACTGCTTTATCTGTTTTATTACTTGATGAAATTGATCTGATGAAATTAATACCATATTCTTCACTAATGAAGTATATGAGTTCGTAAGTTGCACTAATTCATCTGGAGGATGATCAACCCAAAGCCACTGAGTGGGTCCTCGATAGTGGATGTACAAATCACATGACTGGTGACAGGAGCTTATTGATGGACTCTGCTTTCTCTCCATCACATGTGAAGCATATCACCTACGCTGACAAAGGCAAAAGCAAGGTATTGGGTCTAGGTAAGGTTGCAATCTCAAAGTATCGACACATGGACAAAGTCATGCTTGTCGAGTCCTTAGGGTTCAACCTCATGTCTGTCTCAATGCTTTGTGATCTTGATATGGTTGTTGTCTTTGGCAAGTATCGTTGTGTTGTGATCATGGAAGCTGACAACTCCAAAGTCTTCGAAGGCTTTAGGAGAGGAGATTTGTATATTGTTGATTTCTCTACAGGACCACAACCTTCTACATGTCTACTTACAAAAGCTTCAGAAGGCTGGCTATGGCATTGACGACTTGGTCATGCTGGCATGAGGAATTTGCACATGCTCGCGAAGAAGAAGCATGTCATTGGCATTGAAAATGTCAAATTCCTCAAGGATCACTTATGCGGAGCCTGTGAAGCTGGAAAAATGACCAAGGCCAAGCATCTAGCGAAGACTATCATGACCACTACTAGACCATTTGAATTACTTCACATGGATCTCTTTGGCCCTACTCACTATGCCACATTTACTAATGTTGCATCCTTATATGGCTTTGTCATTGTTGATGATTATTCTCGATATACATGGGTCCATATCATCACTTACAAAACTGAAGTGCAGGAAGTCTTCAAACGATTTTCATCAAGGGCTTCAACCAACTTTGGTGTGAAGATCAAGCACATCAGAAGTGATAATGGAACTGAGTTCAAGAACACTGGTCTTGTTGACTATCTTGATGAACTTGGTATTACTCATGAGTTATCTGCTCCTTATACTCCTCAGCAAAATGGCGTCGTAGAGCGCAAGAACAGGACTCTTGTTGAGATGGCCCGCACTATGCTTGATGAGTACAAGACGCCTCCTCGCTTTTGGCCTGAGGCAATTGATACTGCATGCCACATCATCAACAGGGTATATCTTCACAAATTCTTCAAGAAGACTGCATATGAACTCCTCACTGATAAGAAACCCAATGTGAGTTATTTCAAAGTCTTCGGTGCTAAATGTTGGATTAGAGATCCTCATCACAGTTCTAAATTTGCATCGAAAGCACATAAAGGTTTTATGCTCGGTTATGGTAAGGACTCGCACACCTACAGAGTCTTCAACACCTATCATCACAATGTTGTTGAAACTGTAGATGTGCGGTTCGATGAAACTAATGGCTCGCAAAGAGAGCACCTACCTCCTGTGACAGATGAAATACCTCCTGAGGAATCTATTAAGTTCAAGGCTACTGAGGATGTCATCCTACTGAAGAATCTGCTGAAGAAGTCATTCCAGAACATGAAGAATGTCATGCTGATGCACCTGAGGAAAATGGTCCTGAAGAAAATGCTGATCAAATTCCTCAACGAGAACCCGCTCATCCTCGCATTGCAAATGAAGTGCAAATTGAGAAAATCATCAACGACATCAACATTCCAGGTCCTCTCACACGCTCAAGAGCTTCACATTTATCTAACTTTTGTGGGCACTTTGCTTTCATCTCTATCACAGAGCCCACTAAGGTAGATGAAGCATTTGTAGAGCCTGAGTGGATTCAAGCTATGCAAGAGGGATTACATCAATTTGAATTTAACGACATCTGGGAACTGGTCAAACGTCCAGATCCTCGCAAGCACAATATCATCGGCACAAAGTGGATCTACCACAACAAGCAAGATGAAAATGGCCTTGTGGTGAGGAATAAGGCACGGCTTGTAGCTCAAGGCTACACACAGGTTGAAGGAATTGATTTCGATGAAACTTTTGCACCTGCTGCTAGACTCGAAGCTATTCGCATATTACTTGCTTATGCTAACCATCATGATATCATCTTATATCAAATGGATGTGAAAAGTGCATTCCTCAATGGTAAACTTGAGGAAGAAGTATATGTTGCTCAACCCCCAGGTTTTGAAGATCCAAAGCATCCTAACAAAGTCTTCAGACTCAATAAGACCCTCTATGGCCTCAAGCAGGCCCCATGGGCGTGCTATGATACTTTGAAGGAATTACACATGAATAAAGGCTTCAAACCCGGTTCACTTGACCCAACTCTTTTCACTAAATCTTATGATGGTGAATTGTTTGTGTGCCAAATTTATGTTGATGATATCATTTTCGGCTGTACTGACCAATGTTGCAGTGATGAATTTGCCTATATGATGAGTGAAGAATATCAAATGTCTATGATGGGAGAATTGAAATTCTTATTAGGTCTTCAGATTCGTCAACAGCGCAATGGCATATTCATATCTCAGGAGAAATACCTCAAGGATGTACTGAGGAAATTCGGCATGCAAGATTGCAAAGGAGTCAAAATCCCTATGCCCACAAATGGTCATCTATGCAGTGATGAAAATAAAATTGACTTCGATCAAAAGGTATATCGCTCCATGATTGGTTATGTATTGTACTTATGTGCATCTAGGCGAGATATTATGCTTAGTGTTTGCATGTGTGCCTGATTTCAAGCTACACCGAAGGAATCACACCATAAGGTTGTGAAGCATATTCTTTGATATCTAGTTCACACACCAACACTTGGATTATGGTACCCCAAGGGCTCGGCTTTTGATCTCATTGGATATTCAGACTCTGACTATGCTCGTGATCGTGTGGACCGCAAGTCAACATCTGGCACATGCCATTTCCTCGGACAATCTTTGGTATGTTGGTCCTCGAAGAAATAGAACTGTGTATCACTGTCTACTCCTGAAGCTCAGTACATTGCTGCTAGTTCTTGCTATGCTCAACTACTATGGATGAAGCAAACACTCAAGGACTACGGCGTCAACGTGAAGAATGTGCCACTCTACTATGACAATGAGAGTGCCATCAAGATTGCTCATAACCCAGTTTAGCACTCGAAGACAAAGCACATTCAGATTTGTCATCATTTTCTTTATGATCATGTGTTGAAGGGCGACATCTCTATTGAGCATGTGAAGACTTAAGAACAACTAGCCAATATCTTCACTAAGCCCTTGGATGAGAAGAGATTTAGCAAGTTGCGGTGTGAGCTAAATATCCTAGAATCTTCGAATGTTCTTTGAAAAGGACACTCATCTTAACACTTATGCAAAATGATGACTTAGATGTGCAACACATGAAGAAACGTTTTTATTCAATCAATGAAGAATAACACTCTAAGTGTGAAGAAATTAACGAAGAATTTGATTCTTAGAACCCTACGACAATTGTACGCGATGTCTGAAATCATCATTCTTATACGGTGGGTCACGCCACCACCAAATGTTGAAAATCTTCAATTGAGTTTTCCTCAGTTCTTTGAAATTCCTTAGTTGTTTTTCAACTTGCATTGTCTTCACTATTTCTTTCGTTTTTCTTCTTGACTATATATATGAGTTTATGTCCTCTACAACATTCACTTATTGCTATTTCTTCTAGTTGCTCTTACTGCTAAGTGAATGTGATCGGACCCTTCCCCCTCTATGCTAAACTTAACCCAGTCTATTCACAAATTCTTCATGTGCGTTCTATTTGAATCTCGTTCAAAATCTTCACTGTGTCCTAGTCAGTTGAAGAAATTGCGAACGAAACTTTAAAACCTATCTTATCTAAATTTTTGGCTTTGCCGCTCAAACCGTTCCACATTCTATGCGATGTTTATCTATTCACCCACGATCTCACACGATCGCCACCTCTCTATACGTGGGTGACACATGCCAAGCGAA
The DNA here is from genome assembly GCF_002162155.2 of Triticum dicoccoides. NCBI lineage: Eukaryota > Viridiplantae > Streptophyta > Magnoliopsida > Poales > Poaceae > Triticum > Triticum dicoccoides. Next base: position 174,296,264 of record NC_041392.1, read on the forward strand.
TGAGAAAGGTCAGGGGCACGTTTGTCCTATTACCTCGGGCGAGCGGTTTATCACTTCGGCTATAAATACCCCTCTCCCTTCCTCACTTCACTTTTACTCCGCTCGACCTCACTCCCTCGCTCGAGCTCCCCAACCCTAGCGCCGCCGCTAATTCCATCATCGCCGGTGAGGAAGAGCTTCACTTCCTCGACCTCACCGCCGCCGTACTCACGTCGGACGCAGATTTCTTCACTCCGCCGCCGCCGTAGCTGTCTTCCTCAGCCAAGTTAGGGCGTGGAAGATCTAAACCGACGAGCTTCAAATCTACACTTCCTAGTTTGTCGTGTTCTTTGCCAAGGGTAATTAAAAGTTACTTTTACTACCCTTGTTGATTCTGATGTTTTCTTCAAATCTTCAAAAGGTGTTTATTCCTCAACTCTTCACACACTAAACACCTCACATATCATCTGTTCTTGATCTGTTTCTCTAAGCAACATTTTTCTTCAAGATTCCTCAATTGTGTGGATTTTCGAATCTGTATAACTCTGGAACCTAAGTCAAAGACCGCTTAGTGAAATTCTTCAAGACTCGTCTGGTCAATTTCCTCAAACTTGTTATTTTTGCAAAAAATTCTGAGAACGCATATGACCTCTCCAAATTCTTCGCACCTATACTCTATTCACAGGTACACATGTCCGCTGCTGAATCATTAGGTTCTCATCAACTTAACTCATTTGCAGCGTTCCTCCAAGAAAAGTTGCATACCTCTTCAGAGAACTCAATCGTTAAAAACCCTCAGCTGAAGAAAATGGCAGATGGCAAGAAACCTCAGAAGGGAGGAAAGAAGCTAGAAGTCAACATTGCGTTTGAAATCCCTGAGGACATATACAAGGATTATTGCACTCCTGATGAGGCCACCCATGGGAAGGAAACTAAGAATGAGCGCAAAGTGCGCATCCAAAGGATATAGAGGAGATGGGCACAGGAATGGAGGGAATACAGATATGTCACTCCCAAGTATATGAAGAAATTTGCTCTTCATCCTCCATGCCCAAGACCTCCTTTGGCACCTGGCCAAGAAGCTGATCCCACCAGCGTCAAGCGTGGTGAGGATTATCCTGATGAATGGGCCAAGTGCCAGGCCAAGCTTGCCAGAGTAGCTAAGTAAGCAGTAAGGAAATTCAATGAAGACTGCTGCTACTGTTGCCACTGTTGAGGCCTCTACAAGTAAGCCCAAGAAGGCAATGCCAAAGAAGCCGGCTCATAAGCCAAGTGCTTCTACCCAAATGCCCTCATGGCCAAGTTCCTCAGCAATGCCCTCACGGCCAGTTTCTTCAAAGCCCTCACGGCTAATTCCTCAACCCACACCAGCTCCTCCAAAATCCTCAGCTCCTCCGTCAAAGTCCTCTGCACCTGCGCATCTTGCATCGTGCCAAAGGACAACATGCATCTCTATTGCCTCACGCGCCTCTGCAAGTTCTTCACCTCCACTGCATTCTTCAACTGGCCCCACTCTGCTGAAGACCAAGGCAACTGTTGGACAAGGCTCTCGACCAAGTCCTCAAAAGAAGCAGGTCGCTTTTCAAGTGTCGTATGATGAAGACGAAGCTGATGATGAAGAACTTGCTGAAATCATCAAGGACAGGCAAGTCAGGGCCGCTAGAGCCAAAGGCACAAGTGTGCCTCTACTTTTGGATCCAAAGTTGATCCTTGATTACATTGATATCTGGCACAAGGACCCCAACACTCCCATGCATGATTTCAAGTTGACTCCTGGCCAAAGTCATATGTTGACTCACTTCATTCAGGAACAGAAATGGAAATTTGAAAAGGCCAGGCAGATCAAGAAAGCGCAGTACAAAAAGGAGCGCTTCCTAAAGAAAAACTTTGTCTCTATGACAACTGAAGAACTTGTCACTATTCAATCTGAGATCAAGAAACTCAGTGATGAATTTGACGCATACCGCGCTGATTGGCTGGGAGCCAAGGTTCGTTTTGTGATACTTGCTGACAACTTCACCTCCACTGTTGCAGCACAAACGCAACAAGAAATTCCTCAGGCTGCAGCATCTGCTCAGCCTACTGAAGAAAATGCCAGCACCGCTGATGAAACTCACGCTGCTGAAGAAAATGCTAATTCCAGGGCTGATGATTGCATTCCAGCCGCTAAATAAATTGCCAGGGCAACCACTAGTGTTGTGCCTGAAGAAACTGAAGAAGTCAGGGCAACTGCATCAGTTGTGCCTGAAGATCTTGGACTAAATTCCTCTGCTCCTCCTGCGCCTACACCAACTCCTATCCTTCCATCTGCATCAGATGTGAAGAAGACCAAGGCTGCAGAGCGTGCAACTGTGAAGAAAAGGAAGACATCAACTGCATCAGATTCTTCAGCTCCAAAGAAAATGGAGCCACTAACAAGTTCCTATGACAATCCAACCGATGGTGTTCCTGTCTCATCCATGCCATCAAAGGACCTTGTTCCTTTTGATGAAGAATACGTGATCCCAAGCGGATCAGATGATGGCATTCCTTCTGCTACTTCGTCATAGCAGTTGGATGAAGGAATTGAAGTGGATGAAATCCCTTCAACTCCAATAATCTCATCGCCCATGCCTCAGTTCACTGCTGAAGAGGCCGATGTTGAAGAAATGAATGAAGAAGAAGATGTGGACATTGGATGCACCACTCCAGTGTTGAACGATGACTTTTGGGAAAGTCAGCATCCCAATTCTCCTCTGTTCACACCACTACAACAAATTCCTCAGTCCCCTGTCCCTACTGAAGTATAACTGGGATCTGAAGAACCTCGTGCCACACCATCTGTCCATGAAGAGATTCCAGCCACTAGTGCTGAAGCATATGTAAATGAAGAATTGAAGTCCCAGGCTGCCACTAAAGAAGAACCTAAAATTCCTTAGCCCACGGAACCTAAGATCGAGATCCCTAAGGTTGTGATGCAATTGACTGAAACTCCTCACCCCAAGCCAAAGGATCCCTTCTCGAAGAAGCAAAAATTCAAGGCTGATGACTTCTTTGGCGATCATGTATTCTTCACTGACTACAATCCTTATCACTCTACTCGTCTAAGGAGGAAGCGTTTCTGGACTGCCAGCCAGGCCAACTTCTATTATTCACTACTTTTCAACAAGGACAAAATCTTCTACCATGAGCATATTCCTCACGTGGACATGGAATCATTGCCTTGTTTCTCTCCTGTCCTCGGTGTGCTTCATGACGCAGGCCTCCTCAATTTTTGCTCTGACATTGTTGATTGGAGTGAAGAGCTTATTCTTCAGTTCTATGCGACACTGCACATCACAGGTGATCCTAAAGATATCAACACCCGGGTCTTGGACTGGATGACCGATAACACTCATTATAAGGTACCGGCCTCTGAAATACTTCATTCCCTGCTCATCAGTCCACCCAGTGAAGGAGCTCATTGCATGTACCAAGAACCTGAACTCACTGCTCATTACATGCAAGTTCTAATGAAGCCTCTGAAGCATGGCCAAGCCCCAAGGACCCAATTCCTTGTGAAGGACTTACTCTATGTGCCCAAAACAGTCTATCGCATTCTGACGAGGACAATGAGTCCTATCAAAGGGCACGACTCATCTGATGAGGAAATAGTTGGCATCATGAAGAATCCGCTATCAACATCATTCATAGCATTCCTGTCAATTACTATGATTTCTTCATGAGGACTCTGGCAAATTTTGCACTCTCTCCGTTTGAGTTGAAGCCTCATGCTCCTTGGATTATGAGATTCCTCAGAACAAGGTCTTCACGCAACTACAAGGCTGATTTTCAGAATCACCTCAGCTACCTGCCCCCGATTGAAGTCCTCAAGCAGACTTATACCTCAACTAATGAAAAGGGGAAGGCACCTATTGTCATTGATGAAGGCATTCATCCATTGGATGGTCAGTTTCGCAAAGCTGCATCTTATTCCACAAATGATGACTCTGCCACTCATGACTCTGCTGCAAATGCATCCAAGTCAAATCCTCAAGCCACAGCTCCCAGGGTGATGACTGACCGTGAGCTACTTCTTAGTCTTCACCAGAAGGTGGATCACAACCATAAATGGGTTAAGCATCAGTTTGGTTCTATTCTTCACAACATGACTGCTACACATAATGCAGTGAAGAAAAACCATTACTACCTCCATGAAGTTTTCGGTCGCACTTGGGTTGTCTTATCACATCTGTATGGTGAAGAAGATTTGAAGCAAATGGGTCTCAAGGAGAACTTTGACTGGTCTGCACCTCCACCGAAGAAATTCAAGAAGGTCAAAGTTCCTTCCTTGGTGGCCAGCTCATATTCTTCATCCCGCGACACCGACGAGTATGAAGACTTGCACGACACTGCGGCAGGCCCTACAACGACAAACGACCCCAACAACGCTGGCACTCCTCCATCAACTTGATATTCTTCAGGGGCGTTAGTCCTCATTTTTGATCCTTTTGGTCATTCGATGACAAAGGGGGAGAAATTTGAGTTAGTCTTCAAGCGGGTCTACCTATATGGGTGTTTTTATAAGTTACAACTCTCGTTCTTTTGAAGTCTTTGCCGGATCGAGTTGTAATCTTAAACTCTATGGTGGTCTGATACTTGTGCTGATTTCTTCTGCATGCTTATTCCTCATTAATGTTAATGCATGCATGTTGAATTACATCAGTAACCATATTTCATCATGCATTTCAAATTCTTCATATTATATGTTAAATGCGTGTATGAATTACAAGATATAGGGGGAGATCTCCATGATTCTACTCTTCAAGTGTGCACTGATTCTAAAGCAAAATCCTCACTATGCACATCTTCAGGAGGAGTTCTTCTATATCTTGCAATCAAATTCCTCAATATCAGTATTTACACTTCATATGTTTATCCCCATTGAAAACTTAACCTATATTGTCATCAATCAGCAAAAAGGGGGAGATTGTAAGTGCATCTAGTGCCCCTTAGTGATTTTGGTATATTGAAGACTTATAGGTTAAGGGACTGATGCCTTTGCGAGTGTACACAGGTCTATAAGTATATGAGGAGTTTGATATTTAAAGAGAAAGTCGACCCCTAAAAATGAAGTTCTTTGACTGAAGACTTTGGATTTCTGAAGACTTACTGAAGACTTTGAAAGTGAAGAAATTGGTGTAATCCTGAAAACTTGGTATTTTCGAGGAACATGAAGCATGAAGACTTTTGTTTTCATAGTTTCATTTTCTATTTCTTGAGTCATGGGAAACACCGTACTGTTAAAGGGGGTTGAGGAAATTGAAGGAAATATGCCCTAGAGGCAATAATAAAGTTGTTATTTATATTTCCTTATATCATGATAAATGTTTATTATTCATGCTAGAATTGTATTAACCGAAAACTTAGTACATGTGTGAATATATAGACAAACTAAGTGTCAATAGTATGCATCTACTTGACTAGCTCGTTGAATCAAAGAAGGTTAAGTTTCCTAGCCATAGACATGAGTTGTCATTTGATTAATGGGATCACATCATTAGGACAATGATGTGATTGACTTGACCCATTCTGTTAGCTTAGCACTTGATCGTTTAGTATGTTGCTATTGCTTTCTTCATGACTTATACATGTTCCTATGACTATGAGAATATGCAACTCCCGTTTACCGGAGGAACACCTTGTGTGCTACCAAATGTCACAACGTAACTGGGTGATTATAAAGGTGCTCTACAGGTGTCTCCGAAGGTACTTGTTGAGTTGGCGTATTTTGAGATTAGGAATTTTCACTTCGATTGTCGGAGAGGTATCTCTGGGCCCACTCGGTAATACACATCACTATAAGCCTTGCAGGCATTGTAACTAATGAGTTAGTTGCAGGATGATGTATTACGAAACAAGTAAAGAGACTTGCCGGTAACGAGATTGAACTAGTTATTGAGATACCGACGATCGAATCTCGGGCAAGTAACATACCGATGACAAAGGGAACAACGTATGTTGTTATGCGATTCGACCGATAAAGATCTTTGTAGAATATGTAGGAGCCAATATGGGCATCCAGGTTCCGCTATTGGTTATTGACCAGAGAGGTGTCTCGGTCATGTCTACATAGTTCTCGAACCCGTAGGGTCCGCACACTTAAACGTTCATTGACGATATAGTATTATATGAGTTATGTATGTTGGTGACCGAATGTTGTTCGTAGTCCCGGATGAGATCATGGACATGACGAGGAGCCCCGGAATGGTCCGGAGGTAAAGATTCATATATTGGATGATATTATTAGGCCAAGGGGTCAGGCCCACGGGGCTATAAGTCGGTGTAAAAGGAGTTTTGTGGAGGCCAGGGGGCCAAATGCCAAAGACCCTGGTGTCTGGCCCTGGGACAGACGCCGAGGCCCATGGCGTCTGGGCCAGACACCAAGGGTTGTGGCGTTTGGTCCTGGAGTCCGAGTGGGACTCTTGCCTTTTGGGCGAAACCGACTTTAAGGATGCTTTTGCTCCAAGTTTTGACCCCAGGGCTCAACATATAAATAGAGAGGTAGGGCTAGCACCAAAGACACATCAAGAAACACCAAGCTGTGTGCCGGCAACCTCGTCCCCTCTAGTTTATGCTCCATCATAGTTTTCGTAGCGCTTAGGCGAAGCCCTGCGAAGATTGTTCTTCACCAACACCGTCACCACGCCGTCGTGCTGCTGGAACTCATCTACTACTTCGCCCCTCTTGCTGGATCGAGAAGGTGAGGACGTCATCGAGCTGAACGTGTGCTGAACGGGGAGGTGACGTACGTTCGGTACTTGATCGGGACGGACCGTGAATGTCGATGTCAAAACCGGTGGATCTCGGGTAGGGGGTCCCGAACTGTGCGTCTAAGGCGGATGGTAACAGGAGGCAGGGGACACGATGTTTTACCCAGGTTCGGGCCCTCTTAATGGAGGTAAAACCCTACGCCCTGCTTGATTATTCTTGATAATATGAATAGTACAGAGTTGATCTACCACGAGATCAGAGAGGCTAAACCCTAGATTTATGGTATGATTGTATGTTGTCCTACGGACTAAAACCCTCTGGTTTATATAGACACTGGAGGAGGCTAGGGTTACACAAGGTCGGTTACAAAGGAGGAGATATCCATATCCGTATTGCCTAGCTTGCCTTCCACACCAAGTAGAGTCCCATACGGACACGGGACGAAGTCTTCAATCTCGTATCTTCATAGTCCAACAGTCCGACCAAAGGATATAGTCCGGCTGTCTGAAGACCCCCTAATCCAGGACTCCCTCAGTAGCCCCTGAACCAGGCTTCAATGACGATGAGTCCGGTGCGCAGTGTTGTCTTCGGCATTGCAAGGCGGGTTCCTCCTCCGAATACACCACGGAAGAGTTTGAATACAAGGATAGTGTCCGACCCTGCAAAATAAGTTCCACATACCACCGTAGAGAGAATAATATTTCCACAAATCTAATCTGCTGACATGTTTTGACAGCATGACATCATGCCACGGCCCGGTAATTATTTGAACCATTTTCCTCTAACCAGCCCTGCACATAATGCGAGGCGGTTTCTTAACATGTCTTGTCAAAGAAGAGATCGTGTTCCCCTTATCACGGGATTCTCATCAATACAAACATGGGTAACCCAACCATGCCTGTTGGTATGACTCCTAGATCTTAGGTAAGTCTCGAATGGCCACAAGGAGGACACCTGATATTCATCCCCTTTATAAAGGGACAGGGCCTTTTCTTTTTCCCCTCCCGCGCTCAATTGAATCCTTCCCCGCCTCGAGTTCTAACACCCAAAGCCCAGGTCAGGCGCTTCGGACCTTCAATCATGTCCAGATCCAGCCTTCAAGGCCGGTGGATGTCTTCCTCCATCACGGAGGAGGACATCAAGAAGTTGAGGGAGGCCAGATATATGACCGCCGAAATTTCGCATAGGCTGCCCACCCGAGGGTAGGACGTCCCTACTCCCAAACCCAACGAGAGCGTTGTGTTCGTCTCCCACTTCCTCCGAGGTCTAGGCCTCGCTCTAGATCCCTTCGTTAGGGGTCTTATGTTCTATTATGGGCTGGATTTTCATGATCTAGCCCCGGATTCCCTTCTTCACATCTCGTCATTTATTGTCGTTTGTGAGGCCTTCTTCCGCATTACCCCTCACTTCGGCCTGTGGCTCAAGACCTTCGATGTGAAGCCGAAAACGGTCGAGGGGCAGTACGCAGCGTGCGGAGGTGCTCTAATAAGCAAAATTGCTGACACTCCATGGCCAAAGGGTTACTTTCCAGAGGTGTCCGGATTGTGGCAACAGGAGTGGTTTTATGTCACAGCACCCCGAAGTGCCAAGTGGGTAGCTCCCCCCACCTTTCGCTCGGGCCCTCCACCACAACTGATGTCATGGATCAGCAGGGGGCTGAGCTGGGGTCCAGCCAAGGACGCGCCAATACTGCAGAGCCGTATCTGAGATCTCTTCGAGGGAGATTTCAGTCTGGTTATGGTAATGCAAGTCATGCTGGTTCGTCGAGTCCAGCCTTGCAAATGCCGGCCCATCCGCATGTGGGAATTCAACCCGGAAGGACCGCGCACTATTCAGAATTTCCTCGGCATGACGCACAAGGAGATGTACAAATCGTTCTTCGGACCCCAAATAGAGTGTCTGGACTCTACCGAGGACATGGACCTGAGCAGCAACCGCACCGCTGCCCATGTAAGTAATCCCATGGCCGAACATTCTGAAGAATCGCTCTTTGACCAGGACTGGATAACAAAGGCGAAGATGATCCGGTGTTCGGCCCCCCTTCCTGAAGGCTTGCACAATTCGGTGCTGGAAAAGATGCTCGAGCTAGCACCTTGTCTAGTGCCCTCAAAGGAAGATGAAGGGGGGAATAAAGAGGGCAAAAGCGGGCCTCCATCGCTACCTATTCCAATCGAGGGAATGAGCGCCTCCGCGAGGGAGGATAACCAAGGGGAAGAATCTGACATTCTCTCTCCCCGGGGAAGGAAGAGGACTACCTCTGAAGATCCGGAAACCAAGGTTTCCAAATGGGAGAAGAAATCTCCGCCAGAGGGTCCTGCCTCAGAGGGTGTTCTTGCCGCACAATGTCGGCGCGTGGATCAGCCCTCTAACAAGCTGTAAGTAATCAAAAAGTACTTAATAGTGAAGATATCCTACCTTACTTCTGAGGAAAATAACCGAAGCATTTATCTTGCAGTTCGGATCTTAGCCCTTCTCAGCAGAACTCGTCTTCGGGGGATCTTCTTCCAGAGACGATGGAGAGCCAAACGCCTCCCCCTGCCACACCGCCTCACGAGGCGAGCAACCTCGAGGTGTCGCCGCGGAGGGTTTCTCCTGATCCGGCAAGGCCAGAAGGTAATCCTATGGCCACCCGAAGTCCCCAGTATCCGGCGCTTGAAGAGAGCAATCAAAAGAGCCCAACACCATCTGGTATGCGGTCCGACGTACTGAGGGATCTGCTAGAGCGAGCGACTATCTCAGAAGAGCATCGTACGTTGATGGGTACGGTGATTGAAAGGATTTCGTCCGCCGAAAGCAGGTTGCATGAAGCCTTTATGAGTCTACTGACGGGTTTTGAGGTATGTGAAATGATGTACATTTTTGATAGTGCCGCACATTTTTAGGTGTACCCTGTGTAGATAGTAGCCCCTGAGACTCTGGTTGTCGTCGAGAACGGCAGCAAACAGAGGATTGTAGTCCCAGGTAATAACCAAACCGCCTTGATGTGCAGGTGGTTGAAACTCCGGTGGCTAGCCGGACTGATGGGTTTGCCGAACTAAAGCGGCAACTGGATGCGGCAGATGCTGACATCGTGCTTGTTAACAAGCGGCTTGACGAGGCACGGGGTAGGTGATTTTTCTGGTGAATGTCACAAAGTAAGAGCAGCATGATGCCAGTATCTTTAATATGTTGTGACTGCAGATGGAGCTGCCACCGTGGAGACCCTTCGGGCGGAGCTTGCTCGAGCCAAGGAGCAAGCAAGGAGTAGTAATGCGGCCGCTTTAAAGGCGGCCAAAGAGTTAAGGGCCGAACAGGCCGCACATTGCGGGAGCAAAGAAAAATTGCCAAGATGGCCGTGGAGTTAAAAGATGCTGCTAACCGTTACCGGCTTCTTGAAGAAGAAAACCGGGTGAAGGCGACAGACCTGGAGAAGGCCCGGGTGGCTGCCAAGGAGGCCCGCTCCAAAATTAGAGCGACAAAGGAGGAGCTGAATCAAGCTGCGGATATCGTTTCTGGGAAGCCCTTCTTGTTGCGGACTAAGTTCGGAGATCCGAAATATGCTCCTCTGGACCGGCTATGGAGTTCTGCGGATGAGTACATGGATTTGGCTGCGAGTGCTGCGGATGCGACCGAGTACTTCAAGGATCAGAAGGGTCCTGAAGTGGAGAAGCTGTTCTGGTCACAGTTTCACACTCCAGTCCGTCCGCTGTTTTTGAATGAGCGATTGACCGGTTGGGCCGAGCTCCATAGATTGTCCGGACTGGCCATGAGGTCCGTTGTGGATCATTTGTGGCCAGGAGGGCTGAGGGAGTCCTGGATTAGGGGGTGTCCGGATGGCCGGACTATACCTTCAGTCGGACTCCTGGACTATGAAGATACAAGATTGAAGACTTCGTCCTGTGTCCGGGAGGGACTTTCCTTGGCGTGGAAGGAAAGCTTGGCAATACGGATATGCAGATCTCCTACCATTGTAACCGACTCTATGTAACCCTAACCCTACCCGGTGTCTATATAAACCGGAGGGTTTTAGTCTGTAGGACAACATACACATCAACAATCATACCATAGGCTAGCTTCTAGGGTTTAGCCTCCTCGATCTCATGGTAGATCTACTCTTGTACTACCCATATCATCAATATTAATCAAGCAGGACGTAGGGTTTTACCTCCATCGAGAGGGCCCGAACCTGGGTAAAACTTCGTGTCCCTTGTCTCCTGTTACCATCCGGCCTAGACGCACAGTTCGGGACCCCCTACCCGAGATCCGCCGGTTTTGACACCGACATTGGTGCTTTCATTGAGAGTTCCTCTGTGTCGTCGCCATCAGGCTCGATGGCTCCTACGATCATCGATAGCGATGCAGTCCAGGGTGAGACCTTCTTCCCCGGACAGATCTTCGTCTTCGGCGGCTTCACACTACGGGCCAATTCGCTTGGCCATCTGGAGCAGATCGAAAGCTACGCCCCTGGCCGTCAGGTCAGATTTGGAAGTTTAAGCTATACGGCTGACATCCACGGGGACTTGATCTTCGACGGATTCGAGCCACTGCCGAGCGCACCGCACTTTCACGACGAGCATGATCTAGCTCTGCTGCCAAACAGTGCCCTGGAGGCCGCACCCGCATCGGCTCCGACCCTTAATTCGGGGCCAACTGCGCCGATCGAGGATGGGCGGTTGGACGCCACCTCGGGGGCTGCGACCCCAACGGCGATTGAGCCAAGCACCAGCCCCGTACTCTACGAGACTCGTGACTCCAAGGAGCCGGACTCCGAACCCTCCGCGCCCCTGCCAATCGAATCCGATTGGGTGCCGATCATGGAGTTCACTGTCGCGGACATCTTTCAGCACTCGCCTTTTGGCGATATCCTGAAGTCACTGAAGTCTCTCTCTTTATCAGGAGAGCCCTGGCCGGACTACGGTCAGCAAGGTTGGGGTACGGACGATGAAGAAATTCAAAGCCCACCCACCACCCACGTTGTAGCCACTGTCGACGACTTAACTGACATGCTCGACTTCGACTCCGAAGACATCGACGGTATGGACGCCGATGAAGGAGATGATGAAGAACCAGCGCCCACTAGGCCCTGGAAAGCCACCTCATTGTATGACATATACATGGTGGACACCCCAAAAGAGGGAGATGGCGATGGAACAGCGGAGGATGACCCCTCCAAGAAACAGCCTAAGCGCCGGCGTCAACGGCGTCGCTCAAAATCCTGCCAAAACAAACACGGTGATTCCAGCACGGGAGATAATAATACTCCAGAAAGCGCCGAAGAAAACCCCTCTAGCAAGATTTAGCACAGGAGGATGGAGAAACCATCCCTCATGAGAGAGCGGCAGATAGAGAGGTCGAGGACGATAATTATATGCCTCCCTCCGAAGATGAGGCAAGCCTCGACGACGACGAATTTGTCGTGCGAGAGGATCCCGTCGAGCAAAAGCGTTTTCAACGCAGGCTTATGGCCATGGCAAGAAGCCTCAAGAAAAAACTGCAACAGCTTAGAGCTGATCAAGATTTGCTAGTCGACAGATGGACTGAAGTCCTTGCGGCCGAAGAGCATAAACTCGAACGCCCCTCCAAGAGCTACCCAAAGCGTAGGTTGCTACCCCGATTAGAGGAGGAAGCACTTGATGCGGCCGGCTGGCCACCTTGTTGTCGCGACAGAGAGGCCTCTCGGCCCTCCACTCAAGCCGCACCCCGTACCAAGGCACGAGAATATGCGCCAGACTTACGAGACATGTTGGAGGACAAGGCAAGGCAAACAAGATCGGTCTACGGATCGCGTGGGCGCCCCACGGCTAGAGACGGTAACCGTCACGCCGGCCACAAATTCGGCGGGGCCGAACACAGTAGACAAGGCTCATTGGAGCTACGTCATGATATAGCCCAGTACAGAGGCGCCGCACACCCACTCTGCATTACAGACGAAATAATGGATCATCAAATCCCCAAGGGTTTCAAACCCGTAAACATCGAATCATATGATGGCACAACAGATCCTGCAGTATGGATCGAGGATTATCTCCTTCATATCCACATGGCCTACGGCGATGATTTCCATGCCATCAAATACCTCCCACTCAAGCTTAAAGGACCAACTCGGCATTGGCTTAACAGCTTGCCAACAGGATCAATCAGTTGTTGGGAGGACCTGGAAGCCGCATTCCTCGACAATTTCCAGGGCACTTACGTTCGACCCCCAGACGCCGATGACCTAAGTCACGTAATTCAGAAGCCAGAGGAATCGGCCATGCAATTCTGGACACGGTTCCTAACAAAGAAAAATCAAATAGTCGATTGTCCGGACGCTGAGGCCCTAGCAGCCTTCAAACACAATATCCGTGATGAGTGGCTGGCCCGGCACCTTGGAGAGGAAAAGCCGAAATCTATGGCAGCACTCATGACACTCATGACCCGGTTTTGCGCGGGAGAAGACAGCTGGCTTGCTCATAGCAACAATATGACCAAGAACCCTGGTAATTCGGACACCAGGGACAGTAGTGGCAGGTCGCGTCGCAACAAGCAGAAGCGCCGCATTAACGGCGACAATGCTGAGGATACGGCAGTTAATGCCGGATTCAGAGGCTCTAAATCCGGTCAGCAGAAAAAGCCATTCAAAAGGAATCCTAGGGGCCCGTCCAGTTTGGACCGAATACTCGACCGCTCATGCCAGATACATGGCACCCCCGAAAAGCCAGCCAATCACACCAACAGGGATTGTTGGGTGTTCAAGCAGGCAGGCAAGTTAAACGCCGAAAATGAAGACAAGGGGCTGCATAGCGATGATGACGAGGAGTCCCGGCCGCCGAACAACAGTGGACAAAAGGGTTTTCCCCCACAAGTGCGGACGGTGAACATGATATATGCAACCCATGTCCCCAAAAGGGAGCGGAAGCATGCATTAAGGGACGTATACGCGGTAGAGCCAGTCGCCCCAAAGTTCAACCCATGGTCCTCCTGCCCGATCACCTTTGATCGAAGGGACCATCCCACTAGCATCCGTCATGGCGGATTCGCCGCATTGGTTCTATACCCAATTATTAACGGATTTCATTTCACTAGAGTCCTTATGGACGGCGGCAGTAGCCTGAACCTGCTTTACCAGGATACAATGCGGAAAATAGGCATAGATTCCTTGAGGATTAAGCCCACCAAAACGACCTTTAAAGGCGTAATACCAGGTGTAGAGGCCAACTGTACAGGCTCAGTCACACTTGAAGTGGTCTTCGGATCTTCGGATAATTTCCGAAGCGAGGAGTTAATCTTCGACATAGTCCCGTTTCGCAGTGGCTATCACGCACTGCTCAGGCGAACCGCATTCGCTAAGTTCAATGCGGTGCCATATTACGCATACCTTAAGCTCAAGATGCCAGGCCCTCAAGGAGTAATTACGGTCAATGGAAACACGGAACGCTCCCTCCGAACGGAGGAGCACACGGCGGCCCTTGCAGCGGAAGTACAAAGCAGCCTCTCCAGGCAGTTCTCCAGTCCGACCACTAAACGACCGGACACCATCAAGCGTGCCCGGAGTAACCTACAACAAGACCGCCTGGCACGATCCGAGCATGCGTAGCAATGCGGCCCCAACCCCAACCCTCGCAAAAAGGCGACGCTAGTACTTCGCGTACATAACTACGCTTTAGAGATACCATGGGCACAGGGGGAGGGGCACCATCACGGCACGCCCAAAACACAGCTTAAACCGTACCAGGGGCTGCCGATTTTTTAATTTTCTCTTACTTTCAGGACTTCATCCTTCGGAAGGCCTATTCGGCAGTTCAATTGCCGCACAAACGATGCAAGAACCAGGGAAGCAGACAATCCACGCCGCACTACGGAACTCCCAGGTGGTCTCTATCACGAGCAGTATACCCGTTCCGCATACTATTCCGCAGATTGCCCCTGGAATGGACATGTTAACTAGTCCAACCTTCCACTTATCGCATTATTTGTATCATTTTGCTTTGATCGCAGCCCTTTTTAATAAACAATGTATAGCTTTCGTCTATTTTTGCATTACCTTTTTTCTTTATATATGTTCCTTAACGACATGTTGCACCCGTACACGCTGGTACGGCCAAAATACGCCAGGGGCTTTAGTACCCCTCAATATGGTGTGAGAAGTCCGAACACTTTAACAAGTGCGGCACCCCGAACTTATAGCATTATATGCATCGGCTCCGAATCATGTCTTGGGTCAATAGTTGGGTTTGCCCGGCTCCTATGTTTTGGTGCCTTACGTTCCGCTATATCGGCTAAGGTAGCACTAGGAGAACCACTGTGATTGTGCTCTGGTTGAGCTGGGTCGAGCACCTCAGTGGAGAAAGCTAAAACTGACTGTCATGATGAAGCGAGAGCTGATCGTTGTTCGAGAGGTTTTTTCGAGTCCCTAAAGACTTATGCCGCTTAGGGCGAGGAGCCGGCTCTGTCCGGCCAAGGCGTGGATAGCGCCCCGAACTCGGTCTTCCGAATACCAGGGTTTCGCCGAAATTTAAAATTATAGAATTCTATGGCTAAGTGAGAGTGTTCACGCATTATAGTCTGATTGCCTTGTTCGTTGGGCTGAGTGCCTCCCTCGAAGGACCCAAACATGGGAAAAAGAGCGCTCAGGTTTATCCCCGAACACCCCAGCACTAGCGGCACGGGGGCAGAAGCCGACGACTCGCCATCTCTCAGAATTGATAAACAGCCGCACAGAAGATAATATTTTAAGTTCCAACAGCATTGCTTAGCGCATATAAACAAGTTTTCCGCGCACAGGACAAAAACGGGCAAGTTTCACTCAAAAATTACATCCCCAGAACATTCATCCGCCACAAGGCGGGCACCCTTCAGAACATCCTTATAGTAATTCTCGGGCTTATGATGCTCTTTCCCCGGCGGTGGCCCGTCCTTCACAAGCTTCTCAGCATCTAGCTTGCCCCAGTGCACCTTAGCACGGGCAAGGGCCCTACGGGCACCCTCAATGCAGACGGAGCGCTTGATGACTTCGAGCCTTGGACAGGCCTCCACCAGCCGCCGCACCAGCCCGAAGTATCTCCCAGGCAGAGCCCCTCCAGGCCACAGCCGAACAATGAGGCCCTTCATGGCCTATTCGGCCGCCTTGTGGAGCTCGACCAGTTGCTTCAGTTGGTCGCTCAGGGGCACGGGGTGTCCGGCCTCAGTGTACTGAGACCAGAACACCTTCTCCGTCGAGCTGCCCTCCTCGGCTCGATAGAATACGGCGGCATCAGACACACTCCGGGGAAGATCTGCGAACACTCCTGGAGAGCTCCGGATTCGGGTAACTAACAAGTAACTCACGTTTATGTGTTTGCTTTGCATAAAGAATGCCTTACCCGCCGCTATCTTCTTCACCTCATCCAACTCCTGGAGGGTCTTCTGGGATTCGGCCTTGGCAGATTTGGCATTCTCAATAGCCACCGCGAGCTCGGACGCTTGCGTCTTCGAGTCAAGCTCCAAACTCTCATGTTTTTCCATGAGAGCCTGGAGCTCCTGTCGCACCTTGCCAACCTCGGCCTCATATTTCTCCCGCTCGGTGCGCTCCGAGGCTGCACTCTTCTCGGCCTCGACCAGCGCTTGCTTCAGGGTCGCCACTTCAGACGTGGCCCCTACAATAGCCACGATAATCCTGTCATTCTTTGCAATTGCACCTTTATATATATATTTTTAACAAGGTATTTCTTACCTTCATTATCCTCGAGCTGCTTCTTGGCATGCTCGAGCTCTTGCTCGGACCGCTCGAGGTTCTGCTTTAGCGTGTCCACTTTCGCAGTCAGTGCGGTGGACGCAAGCAGGGAAGCCTGCATACGCATATTGACTCATTTTTGTTAGACTCCTGCGAATTCTATTTGATCCTCTATTCGGCTTTTCTTCCCGAACGCCAAACAGAGCATCAGGGGCTACTGTCTATGCGGTACTATTATTTACACATTCTTTACTTACCTCAAAGCCTGTCAAAAGGCTAGTACAAGCTTCAGTCAGTCCGCTCTTGGTGGACTGAATCTTTTGGACCACCGCACTCATAATAGCACGGTGCTCCTCGTCGATGGAGGCGCCTTGGAGCGCCTCCAACATATTGTCCGGCGCCTCCGGTTGGACGGGCGCCACCGGCACAGTGGGCTGGCTCCTCTTGGAAGGAGGTCGCCCGCCAGACTATGGAACCTTTGAAGGTTCCGGAGCAGTGTCCGGCCTAGAGCCGGACTTGGAGCCCTGGGGGCTTTCATCCCCTTGGCTCCTGGAGTCCGGGAGGTCGCCTTGCGGTGCCTCTAGGACCACCTCCTCCCGGCTTGGAACCTGTTGGGACAACACTTCGGTGTCGTCCATAGGGCGGGGGAGGAAGCCATCGGAAGCGAGTTCACATCCGACGAGTCAAGTGAGCTACTCGACGACGCGTCGAGCCGGTCTTTGGGTGGGCTGCATAAACATATTCGACGTGAGGGAAAGCTATGCAATAAACGAATGCTATGAATTACTCTGGTATTCGGATACTTACGATTTGGCCAGGGGCTTGGCCCTGGGCGCCCACTCCTCTCCTCCACCATCGGTGTCGGTGGAGCAGTCTGGAGGAAGGGTTTTCCCCTTCTTGGACCCTTCGGCCTCCCCAGTTGGGGCGGCCTTCCTTTTCTTCCCTTCCCCCGCTGGAGGGGGAGGGGTCTCTTCTTCCTCCTCCTCGTCTTCACGGGAGGAGTGTGTCTTGGATTCGTCGGATGATGAATCCGACACCTCTGGGCATCGGGCACTCTTTCGAGTCCCCGTGACCTTCTTCTTGACCTTCTTCTCCGGCACCACATAGGGTGCCGAAACCAGCAGCCTCGCCAAGCGAGTGTCCGCTGGGCCTTCGGGCAAAGGGGCCGGACAGTTGATCTGTCCAGACGTCACCTGCCAATCCTGTCAAAGGAAAGGGAGCTTAGATCCCGCATGGAGTCAAACTATGAAAAACTGATATCCTGTAAAAGGAAAAAACAGCTTACCGCAAGAGCGTGACGCTGCGCACTGAATCCGCGATCCTCAGTAGCGGATACGGGAGCCTCGGCGCCCTTGAAAAGCACCTTCCAGGCATCTTCGTACGTTGTGTCGAAGAGCCTGCTCAGAGTTTGGTGCCGCGCCGGGTCGAACTCCCACAGGTTGAAAGCCCGTTGTTGGCACGGGAGGATCAAGCGGATGAGCATAACCTGGACTACATTGACAAGTTTGAGCTTCTTGTCCACCAGGGTTTTGACGCATGTTTGGAGTCCGGTCAGCTCTCCTTTTTTACCCCACGACAGGCCCGTCTCTTTCCAGGACGTGAGCCGCGTTGGGGGTCCGGACCGGAACTAGGGGGTGCGACCCATTCGGCGTCGCGCGGCTCGATGATGTAAAACCACCCCGATTGCCACCCCTTCAGGGTCTCCACAAAGGAGCCCTCGAGCCAGAGGACGTTGGCCATCTTGCCCACCATGGCGCCTCCGCACTCCGCCTGGCTGCCGTGCACCACCTTCGGCTTGACGTTGAAAGTCTTGAGCCATAGACCGAAATGGGGGCGGATGCGGAGGAAGGCCTCGCACACAACGATAAACGCCGAGATGTTGAGGACAAAGTTCGGGGCCAGATCGTGGAAATCCAGGCCATAGTAGAACATGAGCCCCCAGACAAATGGGTGGAGAGGGAAGCCCAGTCCGTGGAGAAAATGGGGGAGGAACACTACCCTCTCATGGGGCCTAGGGGTGGGGATGCGCTGCCCCTTTTCGGGGAGCCGGTACGCGATGTCGTTAGACAGGTATCCGGCCTTCCTCAGCTTTTTGATATGTCCCTCCGTGACGGAGGAGACCTTCCACTTGCCTCCCACTCCGAACATGGTTGGAGAAGGTTGAGGTGAGAAGTGCGGACTTGGGCGCTGGAGCTCGAGTGCGCAAGAATGGATAGGCGAAGGAGGAAGAAGGCGTAGGTGAAAAGGTGGATCTTTATCCCCTTATATGGGTGGACGCAGCTACATGTCCCCACCAGCCTGATAAAACTCGCTTATCTCCAAGTGCCGTAATCGATGTCGCGGTTGGGTTACCCACGCCCGTATTGATGAGAATCCCGGAATAAGGGGACACGATCTCTGCTTTAACAAGACGTGCCAAGGAAACCACCTCGCATAACGCGCTGAGATGGGACAGTAAAACGGTTCGAATAAAAGCTTGGCCGTGGTGTGATGTCGCACCATGGAATACGTCAGCAGATCAAATTTGTGTAAATATTGTTCTCTCTATGGCAATATGTGGAAACTTATTTTTCAGAGCCGGACACTATCTTTGTGTTCAAAATCTTCTATGAAGTACTTGGAGGAGGAACCCGCCTTGCAATGCCGAAGACAATATGCGTGCCGGACTCGTCGTCATTGAAGCCTGGTTCAGGGGCTACTGAGGGAGTCCTGGATTAGAGGGTGTCCGGATGGCCGGACTATACCTTCAGCCGGACTCCTGGACTATGAAGATACAAGATTGAAGACTTCGTACCGTGTCCGGGAGGGACTTTCCTTGGCGTGGAAGGCAAGCTTGGCGATACGGATATGCAGATCTCCTACCATTGTAACCGACTCTATGTAACCCTAACCCTACCCGGTGTCTATATAAACCGGAGGGTTTTAGTCCGTAGGACAACATACATATCAACAATCATACCATAGGCTAGCTTCTAGGGTTTAGCCTCCTCGATCTCGTGGTAGATCTACTCTTGTACTGCCTATATCATCAATATTAATCAAGCAGCACGTAGGGTTTTACCTCCATCGAGAGGGCCCGAACCTGGGTAAAACTTCGTGTCCCTTGTCTCCTGTTACCATCCGGCCTAGACGCACAGTTCGGGACCCCCTACCCGAGATCCGCCGGTTTTGACACCGACAAGGGCCAAGGCTGAATAGCTACTTTAGCTTAGTGCAACAATTCTTTGGCGCTGTGCCATGCATCGATGTTGTAAAGAGGTCGGCGTGCATAGAAGGCTCGCGGATGGCCCTTGCCCGTGTCAAAACATACTGGGCGGAGATGGATGCCACCACTGTTGCGGCACAGGGTTCGGCCATAGGCCGAGTGGCTGCCAAGCACTACTTTGAAGAAGTTCTTGTATGCGCTCGTTCGATAGAGGCTCAGTGCTCGAAGAATATTATGTTTGAGTGACATGTATTCCCATTGTAAAAACAATGTTTTATTGAATTTATCAAGGTTGTATTTATACTTTTGCCCAAAAGTGCTATGATGCCTCCTGTGCGGCCGTTTATGTATATATGTATATAACCTGAAAGATTGCAGTCGTCGGCTTCAGCCCCCAGGCATATAATGCGGGGGTGTTCACAGAAGATGCATGTTCACACTTGATCCAACGCCTTGGTCCATTAAGGAGGTGATAGCGCAACGAACTAGGCAACCGGACTATACTGCTTTAACACTTTCACTTAGCCAGAGGAGTTTGACAATGGGGCTACTATATAGCCCCTGGTGGCTCCGCACTCATCCGAATTTGGGGTGCGTACATGCCTGGCCGGGAAATGGCCCTTCGTTAAAGCGGAGGAATCCCGAAGATTCCGCTAGGTCATCAAGTGGTTAACCAGTCTCACGCTATATCATGACAGTCAGTTTTCGGCTTTCTCTACTGAGGTGCTCGTCCAGATGAACCAGGGCACAATTGCAGTAGTTCTCCTGGTGCCGCCTTAGCCGATAGAGCGGAACGTAAGGCAGCAAAACAAAGGAGCCGGGCAAACCCAACATTTGACCAAAGACATGATTCGGAGCTGATGCATATAAGGCCAAACTCACGACGCCGAACACTCCCTAAGGTATTTGGTCTTTATGGTGGAAACCGGGCTTAAGCAGTGCCCTTTGTAACAATCCCCTGGTGTCCGGGTACGTGCAATTTTCTAACGTGGCCACATGCTAATACGTCAGCATCCTTCTCAATTGTACTGAGAATCCGGGGGATGTGTATCAACAAGAGACAGTAAAAAAGGTTTACGCGGGGTCTTAATCTAAAAAGAATCCTTGGAACGGGTCCCTGTTGCACGTCTGTGCCTGTTTCTCTGTTGTGCCGTATCCTGGACGGGTGTAGCACGATGGTCATCTGTAAAAGAGAGGAACTTAGTTGAAAAGTTGTCGTGCAAAAAGGTAGGTTATACTAAATAAACTATAAGCAGTTCAAGATGAGTAAAGTTGAGCCTAATTGCCACTTGTTGGCGCGCGTTGAGCCCCTTGTATTGTAATAGGGGTGTAGCCATCAAACCTGCATCAACTACATATAGCTGCGCCGGACTCGTCTAACCGCGTCCGTGGTCTTAACGACCTGGCAGATGATTTAGTTGGTGAGGCCGTTTAGTGTGCGGCTGCCAAGGCAGCCGCACGGTCTTCCGCGCGCAGGGAGCGCTCAATATTTCCATTTACTGTAATGATGCCACGTAGACCGGGCATCTTAAGCATGAGAGAAGCGTAATGCGGTATTATGTTAAAGCGAGCGAAAGCTTCGCGTCCAAGTAGTGCTTGATAACCACTTTGGAATGGAGCAATGTGGAATGTTAAATTTTCGCTGCGGAAGTTATCGGGAAAGCCGAATATAACCTCTAGTAGTAGGGAGCCCATGCAATGGGCTTCTGGGCCTGGCGTTACTCCTTTAAAGGTAGTATTGCTAAGGCTAATTTTTGCTGGGTCTATCCCCATGTTGCGGACCGTGTCCTGATATATCAGGTTTAAACTGCTGCCGCCATCCATCGGGACTCGTGTGAAGTGGTATCCATCAATTATTGGGTCTAATACCAAGGCAGCCCATCCTGCATGCGGGATACTTGTCGAGTAATCCCGATGGTCGAAGGTGATCGGTTGGGACGACCTAGTGGCAGAACTCCGTGATGATAAGCCCTGGGGCATGTGTCTGTAGGAGTGCCGCTTTGTTTCTCCCCTTTGTCACGTGTAGCACGTTTACTGTTTTGACTTCTGGTGGGAATTTCTTCTGTTCCCCAGTACTTTGCTGGCGAGGTTCGTCCTTGTCTTCGCTTGGTGTATCCTACCCCTTATGTTCGGCGTTGAGCTTGCCGGACTGCTTGAAGACCCAACATTCTCTATGGGTATGATTTGCAGGTTTATCGGGGGTGCTATGGATCTGACATATTTGGTCCAGAATCTTGTTTAGGCTGGACAGTTCGTCTCTATTGCCTTTGGAGGGCAGCTTTTGCTGACCTGGCCGAGAGCTCCTGAATACGGCGTTTACCACCGTGCTCTTTGGGCTGTCTTCTTTATTCCGGTGCTTGTTTTTGCTGCGTCGTGATTTCCCGTTTCCGTCCCTGACTTCGGATGTACTTGGGTCGCTGGTGCTGCATCGGGCTAACCAGCTGTCCTCGCCCACGCAAAAGCGGGTCATGAGGCTTGTTAATGCTGCCATTGTTCTCGGCTTTTCTTGGCCGAGGTGTCTGGCAAGCCATTCGTCTCGAACGCTGTGCTTGAAAGCTGCTAAGGCTTCGGCGTTTGGACAGTCGACTATTTGGTTCTTTTTAGTGAGGAACCTGTTCCAAAGCTTTCGGGCTGACTCTCCGGGCTGTTGAGTTATATGACTTAAATCATCTGCATCCGGTGGTCGAACATAGGTCCCTTGAAAATTTGCCCAAAAAGTGTCTTCGAGCTCTTCCCAGCTTCCAATGGAGTTTTCGGGGAGGCTTTTAAGCCAGTGCCGAGCTGGCCCTTTGAGCTTGAGGGGTAAGCATTTGATGGCGTGGAGATCGTCTCCTCGAGCCATGTGGATATGGAGGATGTAGTCCTCAATCCAGACCCCAGGGTCTGTCGTTCCGTCGTACGCCTCTATGTTTACGGGTTTGAATCCCTCTGGAAATTCATGGTCCAGCACCTCATCGGTGAAACATAGGGGGTGTGCAGCACCCCTGTATTTGGGTGTACCGTGGTGTTCGGATGTTTGTTGTGTTGCATTGCATGCTGGAGCGCGCTTGCGTGGCCCGTATATGGATCTGGTTTCGCCGTCCTTTTGACGTGATCCCTCGCGTGGATCGCGTACTGGCTTATGTGCGGCGTCGTTTGCCGCTCTATGTTGGCCACGAGGTTGTCTATCTGACCGGATGGCCGTTTTGCTTTTGAATTGCGGGGGATCTAAGGCCTCCTCATCGAATTCCGGTAGCAATTTTCGCTTTGGGTAGCTCTTGGTGTGGCGATTACCGTCGTACTTCACTCCATCTGATTCTGAGTGTGTCTTGTGCAGCCCTGAGCCTTTGCTTCTGCTTTTTTAGACTCCTCGCAGTGGCAACAAGCCTTTGAAGGGCATTCTGTTGCTTCGGGTGCCTGTCCGGTGTGATGTCGTCCGGACTGTTATCTTTGACAGAGTCGGGTTGTTCAGTTTGATTCTCTGTGTTGCCGTGGTCGGGCGATGATTCACCCTGCTCTAACGTTGGGTCTATATGATTGCTGTTTCTGCCGAGGCGGGATTTGGAGCGGCGCTTACGCCGCCGCTTTGACTGCTTCTCGAGGGAACAACCCTTCGCTGCGTCCTTCCGTTCCTCCTCGTCGTTTTCTTTGGGTGTGTCCACCATGTATACATCATATGACGAAGTGGGCGTCCAGTGCCCTGTGGGCAGTGGTTCCTGTTCGTCTCCTGCATCGTCGTCCATACCGTCGATGTCTTCAGAGTCGAAGTCGAGCATGTCGGTCAAATCATCGACAGTGGCTACTAAGTGGGTGGTGGGAGGGCGGCGAATTTCTTCGTCATCCGCATCCCAATCCTGCCGGACATAGTTCGGCCAGGACTCTCCTGACAAGGAGAGAGACCTTAATGAGTTCAGTATGTCGCGGAAAGGTGAGTGCTGAAAGATATCCGCGGAGGTGAACTCCATGATCGGCGCCCAGTCGGATTTGACACGCACGGGCGCAGGCGGTTCGGAGTCCGTGGCCGGGGAAGAATCCGGTAGCTCGGCGTCATGGCTCCCGTGAAGGGTAAGGTCGATCCTCGGCTCGATCGCCGCTGAGAATACGACCTCCATGGCGGGGTCTATCCACCCGTCCATGGATGGCGCAATTGGCTCCGAATTGAGGGTCTGAGCGGTTGCCGGTGCGGTCTCCTGAACACTGTCCGATGGTAGAGCTAAATCATGCTCATCGTGACCGTGCGGCGCACTTGGTAGGGGCTCGAATCCGTCGAAGATCAAGTCTCTGCGGATGTCGGTCGTGTAGTTTAAGCTTCCAAACCTGACCTGGTAGGCAGGGGCGTAACTCTTGATCTGCTCCAGATGGCCAAGCGAGTTGGCCCGTAGTGCGAAGCCGCCGAATACAAAGATCTATCCGGGAAGAAAAGTCTCACCCTGGACTACATCGCTATCGATGATCGAAGGAGCCATCAAGCCTAACGGCGATGACACAGATAAACTCTCAATGAAAGCACCAATGTTGGTGTCAAAACCGGCGGATCTTGGGTAGGGGGGTCCCGAACTGTGCGTCTAAGGCGGATGGTAACAGGAGGCAGGGGACACGATGTTTTACCCAGGTTCGGGCCCTCTTGATGGAGGTAAAACCCTATGTCATGCTTGATTATTCTTGATAATATGAGTAGTACAAGAGTTGATCTACCACGAGATCAGAGAGGCTCAACCCTAGAAGCTAGCCTATGGTATGATTGTATGTTGTCCTACGGACTAAAACCCTGCGGTTTATATAGACATCGAAGGAGGCTAGGGTTACACAAGGTCGGTTACAAAGGAGGAGATATCCATATCCGCATTGCCTAGATTGCCTTCCACGCCAAGTAGAGTCCCATCCAGACACGGGATGAAGTCTTCAATCTCATATCTTCATAGTCCAACAGTCCGGCCAAAGGATATAATCCGACTGTCTGGAGACCCCCTAATCCAGGACTCCCTCAGTGAAGGTTTACGACTACATCAACCGTGTTGATGAACGCTTCTGCTTACGGTCTACGAGGGTGTGAAGACAACACTCTCCCCTCTCGTTGCTATGCATCACCATGATCCTGCATGTGCGTAGGATTTTTTTTGAAATTACTACGTTCCCCAACAGTGGTATCAGAGCCTAGTTTTATGTGTAGATGTTATATGCACGAGTAGAACACAAGTGAGTTGTCGGCAACACAAGTCATACTGCTTACCAGCATGTCATACTTTGGTTCGGCGGTATTGTTGGATGAAGCGGCCCTGACCGACATTACGCGTACGCTTACGCGAGACTGGTTCTACCGATGTGCTTTGCATACAGGAGGCTAGCGGGTGTCAGTTTCTCCAACTTTAGTTGAACCAAGTGTGGCTACGCCTGGTCCTTGCGAAGGTTAAAACAACACTAACTTGATGAACTATCGTTGTGGTTTTGATGCGTAGGTAAGAACGGTTCTTGCTCAGCCCATAGCAGCCACGTAAAACTGGCAAGAACAAAGTAGAGGACTTCTAACTTGTTTTTGCAGGGCATGTTGTGATGTGATATGGTCAAGACATGAGCTATATATATTGTATGAGATGATCATGTTTTGTAACAGAGTTATCAGCAACTGGCAGGAGCCATATGGTTGTCACTTTATTGTATGCAATACAATCGCCCTGTAATTGCTTTACTTTATCACTAAGCGGTAGCGATAGTCGTAGAAGCAATAGTTGGTGAGACGACAATGATGCTACGATGGAGATCAAGGCGTCGCGCCGGTGACGATGGTAATCATGTTGGGGAACATAGTAATTTCAAAATATTTCCTACGCACACGCAAGATCATGGTGATGCATAGAAACGAGAGGGGAGATTGTTGTCTACGTACCCTCGTAGACCGTTCGCGGAAGCGTTATATCAACGCGGTTGATGTAGTCGTACGTCTTCACGTCCGACCGATCCAAGTACCGAAAGCACGGCACAATCGAGTTCCGCACACGTTCGGCTCGGTGACGTCCTCGCCTTCTCGATCCAGCAAGAGGGGCGAAGTAGTAGATGAGTTCCGGCAGCACGATGGCGTGGTGACGGTGTTGGTGAAGAACAATCTCCGCAGGGCTTCACCTAAGCACTACGAAAACTATGACGGAGGATAAACTAGAGGGGACGGGGTTGCCGGCACATGGCTTGGTGTTTCTTGATGTGTCTTTGGTGCTAGCCCTACCCCTCTATTTATATGTTGAGCCCTGGGGTCAAAACTTGGAGTAAAAGCCTCCTCAAAGTCGGTTTCACCCGAAAGGCAAGAGTCCTTCTCGGACTCCAGGGCTAGACGCCAGGGTTCCCGGCGTCTACCCCCTAGACGCCAGGGTTCCTGGCGTCTAGCCTCTGGTCTCCACAAAACTTCCTTTTTCACTTTACAAAAGCCTCGTGGGCTTTCCACTTTGGCCCAGATAAAGTGTTCTCGTGCCCAAACATTTCGGGAAACATTCGGAACCCCTTCTGGTGAATTCTGGAACCCTTCTAGAGATCAAACACTACTATCCCATATATCAAACTTTATCTCCGGACCATTCCGGAGTTCCTCGTCATGTCCGTGATCTCATCCCGGGACTCCGAACAACATTCGGTCATCAACATACATAACTCATATAGTACTATATCGTCAACGAACATTAAGCGTGCGGACCCTACGGGTTCGAAAACTATGTAGACATGACCGAGACACCTCTCTGGTCAATAACCAATAGCGGGACCTGGATGCCCATATTGGCTCCTACATATTCTACGAAGATCTTTATCAGTCAGACCGCATAACAACATACATTGTTCCCTTTGTCATTGGTATGTTACTTGCCCGAGATTCGATCGTCGGTATCTCAATACCTAGTTCAATCTCGTTACCAGCAAGTCTCTTTACTTGTTCCGTAATACACCATCCCGCAACAAACTCATTAGTTGCAATGCTTGCAAGGCTTATAGTGTTGGGGAACGTAGTAATTTCAAAAAAATTCCAACGCTCACGCAAGATCATAGTGATGCATAGCAACGAGAGGGGGAGAGTGTGATCTACGTACCCTTGTAGATCGACAATGGAAGCGTTAACTTGGTTGATGTAGTCGTACGTCTTCACGGCCCGACCGATCAAGCACCGAAACTACGACACCTCCGAGTTCTAGCACACGTTCAGCTCGATGACGATCCCCGGACTCCGATCCATCAAAGTGTCGGGGAAGAGTTCCGTCAGCACGACGGCGTGGTGACGATCTTGATGCACTACTGCTGCAGGGCTTCGCCTAAGCACCGCTACAATATTATCGAGGACTATGGTGGCTGGGGGCGCCGCACACGGCTAAGAATAAGATGATGTGGATCAACTTGTGTCTATGGGGTGCCCCTTGCCTCAGTATATAAAGGATGGAGGAGGAGGAGGCCGGCCAAGGCAATTGGTGTGGCCAGGATGTGGAGTCCTACTAGGACTCCAAGTCCAAGTAGGAGTCCAGCAAGAGGGGAGGAAGGGAGAAGGAGTGGAGGAGAAGGAAAGGTGGCCGGCCCCCTTTTCCCTAGTCCAATTCGGACTAGAGAGGAGGGGGGGGGGGGCGCAGCAGCCCCTTGGCCCTTTTTCCTCTTCCCACTAAAGCCCATCAAGGCCCGTTGCTTCTCCCGTAACTACCCGGTACTACGAAAAATACCCGAATCACTCGGAACCTTTCCGATGTCCGAATATAGTCATCCAATATATCGATTTTTATGTCTCGACCATTTCGAGACTCCTCGTCATGTCCCCGATCTCATCCGGGACTCCGAACTCCTTCGGTACATCAAAACTCATAAACTCATAATATAACTGTCATCGAAACCTTAAGCGTGCGGACCCTACGGGTTCGAGAACAATGTAGACATGACCGAGACACGTCTCCGGTCAATAACCAATAGCGGGACCTAGATGCCCATATTGGCTCCTACATATTCTACGAATATCTTTATCGGTCAGACCGCATAACAACATACGTTGTTCCCTTTGTCATCGGTATGCTACTTGCCCGAGATTCGATCGTCGGTATCTCAATACCTAGTTCAATCTCGTTACCGGCAAGTCTCTTTACTCGTTCCGTAATACATCATCCCGCAACTAACTCATTAGTTGCAATGCTTGCAAGGCTTAAGTGATGTGCATTATCGAGAGGGCCCAGAGATACCTCTCCGACAATCGGAGTGACAAATCCTAATCTTGAAATATGCCAACCCAACATGTACCTTTGGAGACACCTGTAGAGCACCTTTATAATCACGCAGTTACGTTGTGACGTTTGGTAGCACACAAAGTGTTCCTCCGGCAAACGGGAGTTGCATAATCTCATAGTCATAGGAACATGTATAAGTCATGAAGAAAGCAATAGGAACATACTAAACGATCGGGTGCGAAGCTAATGGAATGGGTCATGTCAATCAGATCATTCAACTAATGATGTGATCCCATTAATCAAATAACAACTCTTTGTCCATGGTTAGGAAACATAACCATCTTTGATTAACGAGCTAGTCAAGTAGAGGCATACTAGTGACACTATGTTTGTCTATGTATTAACACATGTATTATGTTTCCAATTAATACAATTCTAGCATGAATAATAAACATTTATCATGATATAAGGAAATAAATAATAACTTTATTATTGCCTCTAGGGCATATTTCCTTCAGTCTCCCACTTGCACTAGAGTCAATAATCTAGATCACATCGCCATGTGATTTAACATCGATTGTTCACATCATCATGTGATTAACACCCATAGTTCACATCGCCATGTGACCAACACCCAAAGGGTTTACTAGATTCAGTAATCTAGTTCACATCGCTATGTGATTAACACCCAAAGAGTACTAAGGTGTGATCATGTTTTGCTTGCGAGAGAATCTTAGTCAACGGATCTGCCACATTCAGATCCGCATGTATTTTGCAAATTTCTATGTCAACAATGCTCTGCATGGAGCTACTCTAGCTAATCGCTCCCACTTTCAATATGTATCTAGACCGAGACTTTGAGTCATCTAGATTAGTGTCAAAACTTGCATCGGCGTAACCCTTTACGATGAACCTTTTTTTCACTTCCATAATCGAGAAACATATCCTTATTCCACTAAGGATAATTTTGACCGCTGTCCAGTGATCTACTCCTAGATCACTATCGTACTCCCTTGCCAAACTCAGTGGTAGGGCATAATAGATCTGGTATACAGCATGGCATACTTTATAGAACCTATGACCAAGGCATAGGGAATGACATTCATTCTCTTTCTATCTTCTGCCGTGGTCGGGCTTTGACTCTTACTCAATTTCACACCTTGTAACATAGGCAAGAAACTCTTTCTTTGACTGTTCCATTTTGAACTACTTCAAAATCTTGTCAAGTTATGTATTTATTGAAAAAACTTATCAAGCGTCCTGATCTATATCTATAGATCTTGATGCTCAATATGTAAGCAACTTCACCGAGGTCTTTCTTTGAAAAACTCCTTTCAAACACTCCTTTATGCTTTGCAGAATAATTCTACATTATTTCCGATCAACAATATGTCATTCACATATACTTATCAGAAATGTTGTAGTGCTCCCACTCACTTTCTTGTAAATACAGGCTTCACCGCAAGTCTGTATAAAACTATATGCTTTGATCAACTTATCAAAGTGTATATTCCAACTCCGAGATGCTTACACCAGTCCATAGATGGATCGCTGGAGTTTGCACATTTTGTTAACACCTTTAGGATTGACAAAAACTTCTGGTTGCATCATATACAACTCTTCTTTAAGAAATCCATTAAGGATTGCAGTTTTGTTATCCATTTGCCAGATTTCATAAAATGCGGCAATTGCTAACATGATTCGGACAGATTTAAGCATAGATACGAGTGAGAAACTCTCATCGTAGTCAACACCTTGAACTTGTCGAAAACCTTTTGCGAAAATTCTAGCTTTGTAGATAGTAACACTACTATCAGCGTCCGTCTTCCTCTTCAAGATCCATTTATTCTCAATTGCTTGCCGATCATCAGGCAAGTCAACCAAAGTCCATACTTTGTTCTCATACATGGATCCCATCTCAGATTTCATGGCCTCAAGCCATTTTGCGGAATCTGGGCTCATCATCGCTCCCTCATAGTTCGCAAGTTCGTCATGGTCTAGTAACATGACTTCCAGAACGGGATTACAGTACAACTCTGGTGCGGATCTCACTCTGGTTTACCTGCGAGATTCGGTAATAACTTGATCTGAAGTTACATGATCATCATCATTAGCTTCCTCACTAATTGGTGTAGTAGTCACAGGAACAAATTTCTGTGATGAACTACTATCCAATAAGGGAGAAGGTACAATTACCTTATCAAGTTTTTTTACTTTCCTCCCACTCACTTCTTTCGAGAGAAACTCCTTCTCTAGAAAAACTCCGAATTTTAGAAACAGAAGTCTTGCCTTCGGATTTGTGATAGAAGGTGTACCCAACAGTCTCCTTTGGGTATCCTATGAAGACATATTTCTCCGATTTGGGTTTGAGCTTATTAGGATGAAACTTTTTCATATAAGCATCGCAACCCCAAACTTTAAGAAACGGCAACTTTGGTTTCTTGCCAAACCACAGTTCAGATTGTGTCATCTCAACGGACTTAGATGGTGCCCTATTTAACGTGAATGCAGCTGTCTCTAATGCATAACCCCAAAACAATAGTGGTAGATCGGTAAGAGACATCATAGATCGCACTATATCCAATAAAGTACGGGTATGACGTTCAGACACACCATTATGCTGTGGTGTTCCATGTGGCATGAGTTTGTGAAACTATTCCACATTGTTTTAATTGAAGACCAAACTCGTAACTCAAATATTTGTCTCCGCGATCAGATCATAGAAACTTTATTTTCTTGTCATGATGATTTTCCACTTCACTCTGAAATTCTTTGAACTTTTCAAATGTTTCAGACTTATGTTTCATCAAGTAGATATACCCATATCTGCTCAAATCATCTGTGAAGTTCAGAAAATAACGATACTTGCCGTGAGCCTTAACACTCATCGAACCGCATACATCAGTATGTATTATTTCCAATAAGTCAGTTGCTTGCTCCGGAGAATGGAGTCTTAGTCATCTTGCCCATGAGGCATGGTTCGCAAGCATCAAGTGATTCCAAAATCCCATCAGCATGGAGTTTCTTCATGCGCTTTACACCAATATGACCTAAACGGCAGTGCTACAAATAAGTTGCACTATCATTATTAACTTTGCATCTTTTGGTTTCAATATTATGATTATGTGTATCACTACGATCGAGATCCAACGAACTATTTTCATTGGGTGTGTAACCATATAAGGTTTTATTCGTGTAAACAGAACAACAATTTATTCTCTTACTTAAATGAATAACCGTATTACAATAAACATGATCAAATCATATTCATGCTTAACACAAACACCAAATAACACTTATTCAGGTTCAACACTAATCCCGAAAGTATAGGGAGTGTGCGATGATGATCATATCAATCTTGGAACCACTTCCAACACACATCGTCACTTTACCCTTAACTAGTCTCTGTTTATTCTGCAACTCCCGTTTCGAGTTACTAATCTTAGCAACTGAACTAGTATCAAATACTGAGGGGTTGCTATAAACACTAGTAAAGTACACATCAATAACATGTATATCAAATATACTTATGTTCACTTTGTCATCCTTCTTATCTGCCAATCACTTGGGGTAGTTCCGCTTCCAGTGACCAGTCCCTTTGCAGTAGAAACACTTAGTCTCACACTTAGGACCAGACTTGGGCTTCTTCACTTGAGCAGCAACTTTCTTGCTGTTCTTCTTGAAGTTCCCCTTCTTCCCTCTGCCCTTTTCTTGAAACTAGTGGTCTTGTCTACCATCAACACTTGATGTTTTTCTCGATTTCTACCTTCGTCAATTTCCGCATTACGAAGAGCTTGGGAATCGTTTCCGTTATCCCTTGCATATCATAGTTCATCACAAAGTTCTACTAACTTGGTGATGGTGACTAGAGAATTCTGTCAATCACTATCTTATCTGGAAGATTAACTGCCACTTGATTCAAGCGATTGTAGTACTCAGACAATCTGGGTACATGCTCACTAGTTGAATGATTCTCCTCCATCTTTTAGCTATAGAACTTGTTGGAGACTTCATATCTCTCAACTCGGGTATTTGCTTGAAATATTAACTTCAACTCCTGGAACATCTCATATGCTCCATGATGTTCAAAACGTCTTTGAAGTCCCGATTCTAAGCCATTGAGCATGGTGCACTAAACTATCAAGTAGTCATCATATTGAGCTAGCCAAACATTCATAACATCTGCATCTGCTCCTGCAATAGGTCCGTCACCTAGCGGTGCATCAAGGACATAATTCTTCTATGCAGCAATGAGGATAAACCTCAGATCATGGATCCAATCCGCATCATTGCTACTAACATCTTTCAACACAATTTTCTCTAGGAACATATCAAAATAAACACAGGGAAGCAACAACGCGAGCTATTGATCTACAACATAATTTGCAAAATACTACCAGGACTAAGTTCATGATAAATTTAAGTTCAATTAATTTAATTAAACAACTCCCACTTAGATAGACATCCCTCTAATCCTCTAAGTGATTACGTGATCAAAATCAACTAAACCATGTCCGATCATCACGTGAGATGGAGTAGTTTCATTGGTGAACATCATTATGTTGATCATATCTACTATATGATTCACGCTCGACCTTTCGGTCTCCGTGTTCCGAGGCCATATCTGTATATGCTTGGCTCGTCAAGTATAATCTGAGTATTCTGCATGTGCAACTGTTTTGCACCCGTTGTATTTGAACGTAGAGCCTATCGCACCCAATCATCACGTGGTGTCTCAGCACGAAGAACTTTCGCAATGGTGCATACTCAGGGAGAAAACTTCTTGATAATTAGTGAGAGATCATCTTAAAATGCTACCGTCAAACTAAGCAAAATAAGATGTATAAAACATCATATGCAATCAAAATATGTGACATGATATGGTCATCATCATCTTGCGCCTTTGATTTCCATCTCCAAAGTACTGTTATGATCTCTATCGTCACCGGCATGACACCATGATCTCCATCATCTTGATCTATATCAATGTGTCGTCACGTGGTCGTCTCGCCAATAATTGCTCTTGCAACTATTGCTATCGCATAGCGATAAAGTAAAGCAAATATTGGGCGCTTGCATCTTATGCAATAGAAAGACAACCATAAGGATTTTGCCAGTTGCCGATAACTTCAACAAAACATGATCATCTCGACCATATCACATCACAACATGCCCTGCAAAAACAAGTTAGACGTCCTCTACTTTGTTGTTGCAAGTTTTACGTGGCTGCTACAGGCTTAGCAAAAAACGTTCTTACCTACGCATCAAAAACCACAACGATAGTTTGTCAAGTTGGTGCTGTTTTAACCTTCGCAAGGACCGGGCGTAGCCACACTCGGTTCAACTAAAGTTGGAGAAACTATCACCCGCAAGCCACCTATGTGCAAAGCATGTTGGGAGAACCGGTCTCGCGTAAGCATACGCGTAATGTCGGTCCGGGTCGCTTCATCCAACAATACCGCCGAACCAAAGTATGACATGTTGGTAAGCAGTATGACTTATATCGCCCACAACTCACTTGTGTTCTACTCGTGCATATAACATCAACATATAAAACCTAGGCTCTGATACCACTGTTGGGGAACGTAGTAATTTCAAAAAAATTCCTACGCTCACGCAAGATCACAGTGATGCATAGCAATGAGAGGGGGAGAGTGTGATCTACGTACCCTTGGAGATCGACAACGGAAGCGTTAACTTGGTTGATGTAGTCGTACGTCTTCACGGCCCGACCGATCAAGCACCAAAACTACGGCACCTCCGAGTTCTAGCACACGTTCAGCTTGATGACGATCCCCGGACTCCGATCCAGCAAAGTGTCGGGGAAGAGTTCCGTCAGCACGACGGCGTGGTGACGATCTTGATGCACTACTGCTGCAGGGCTTCGCCTAAGCACCGCTACAATATTATCGAGGACTATGGTGGCTGGGGGCGCCGCACACGGCTAAGAATAAGATCACGTGGATCAACTTGTGTCTATGGGGTGCCCCTTGCCTCAGTATATAAAGGATGGAGGAGGAGGAGGCCGGCCAAGGCAATTGGTGCGGCCAGGATGTGGAGTCCTACTAGGACTCCAAGTCCTAGTAGGAGTCCACCAAGAGGGGAGGAAGGGAGAAGGAAGTGGAGGAGAAGGAAAGGTGGTCGGCCCCCTTTTCCCTAGTCCAATTCGGACTAGAGGGGAGGGGAGGCGCAACAGCCCCTTGGCCCTTTTTCCTCTTCCCACTAAAGCCCATCAAGGCCCATTGCTTCTCCCGTAACTACCCGGTACTCCGAAAAATACCCGAATCACTCAGAATCTTTCCGATGTCCGAATATAGTCATCCAATATATCGATCTTTACGTCTCGACCATTTCGAGACTCCTCGTCATGTCCCCGATCTCATCCGGGACGCCGAACTCCTTCGGTACATCAAAACTCATAAACTCATAATATAACTGTCATCGTAACCTTAAGCGTGCGGACCCTACGGGTTCGAGAACAATGTAGACATGACCGAGACACATCTCCGGTCAATAAACAATAGCGGGACCTGGATGCCCATATTGGCTCCTACATATTCTACGAAGATCTTTATCGGTCAGACCGCATAACAACATACGTTGTTCCCTTTGTCATCAGTATGTTACTTGCCCGAGATTCGACCGTCGGTATCTCAATACCTAGTTCAATCTCGTTACCGGAAAGTCTCTTTACTTGTTCCATAATACATCATCCCGCAACTAACTCATTAGTTGCAATGCTTGCAAGGCTTAAGTGATGTGCATTACCGAGAGGGCCCAGAGATACCTCTCCGACAATCGGAGTGACAAATCCTAATCTTGAAATACGCCAACCCAACATGTACCTTTGGAGACACCTGTAGAGCACCTTTATAATCACGCAGTTACGTTGTGACGTTTGGTAGCACACAAAGTGTTCCTCCGGCAAACGGGAGTTGCATAATCTCATAGTCATAGGAACATGTATAAGTCATGAAGAAAGCAATAGCAACATACTAAACGATCGGGTGCTAAGCTAATGGAATGGGTCATGTCAATCAGATCATTCAACTAATGATGTGATCCCATTAATCAAATAACAACTCTTTGTCCACGGTTAGGAAACATAACCATCTTTGATTAACGAGCTAGTCAAGTAGAGGCATACTAGTGACACTATGTTTGTCTATGTATTCACACATGTATTATGTTTCCAATTAATACAATTCTAGCATGAATAATAAACATTTATCATGATATAAGGAAATAAACAATAACTTTATTATTGCCTCTAGGACATATTTCCTTCATATAGTGATGTGCATTACCGAGTGGGCCCAGAGATACCTCTCCGAAAATCGGAGTGACAAATCCTAATCTCGAAATACGCCAACCCAACAAGTACCTTTGGAGACACCTATAGAGCACCTTTATAATCACCCAGTTACGTTGTGACGTTTGGTGGCACACAAAGTGTTCCTCCGGTAAATGGGAGTTGCATAATCTCATAGTCATAGGAACATGTATAAGTCATGAAGAAAGCAATAGCAACAAACTAAACGATCAAGTGCTAAGCTAACGGAATGGGTCAAGTCAATAACATCATTCTCTAATGATGTGATCCCATTAATCAAATGACAACTCATGTATATGGCTAGGAAACTTAACCATCTTTGATTCAACGAGCTAGTCAAGTAGGCATACTAGTGACATACTGTTTGTCTATGTATTCACACATGTATTATGTTTCCAGTTAATACAATTCTAGCATGAATAATAAACATTTATCATGATATAAGGAAATAATAAATAACTTTATTATTGCCTCTAGGGCATATTTCCTCCAGTCTCCCACTTGCACTAGAGTCAATAATCTAGTTCACATCGCCATGTGATTTAACATCAATAGTTCATATCACCATGTGATTAACACCCAAAGGGTTTACTAGAGTCAATAATCTAGTCCACATCGCTATGTGATTAATACCCAAAGAGTACTAAGGTGTGATCATGTTTTGCTTGTGAGGGAAGTTTAGTCAACGGGTCTGCTACATTCAGATCTGTGTGTATTTTGCAAATTTCTATGTCAACAATGCTCTGCACGAAGCTACTCTAGCTAATTGCTCCCACTTTAAATATGTATCCAGATTGAGACTTTGAGTCATCTAGATCAGTGTCAAAACTTGCATCGACGTAACCCTTTACGACGAACCTTTTGTCACCTCCATAATCGAGAAACATATCCTTATTCCACTAAGGATAACTTTGACCAATGTCCAGTGATCTACTCCTAGATCACTATTGTACTCCCTTGCCAAACTCAGGGCAGGATATACAATAGGTCTGGTACACAGCATGACATACTTTATAGAACCTATGGCTAAGGCATAGGGAATGACTTTCATTCTCTCTCTATCTTCTGCCGTGGTCGGGTTTTGAGTCTTACTCAACTTCACATCTTGTAACACAAGCAAGAACTCCTTCTTTGACTGTTCCATTTTGAACTACTTCAAAATATTGTCAAGGTATGTACTCATTGAAAAACTTATCAAGCATCTTGATCTATCTCTATAGATCTTGATGCTCAATATGTAAGCAGCTTCACCGAGGTCTTTCTTTGAAAAACTCCTTTCAAACATTCCTTTATGCTTTGCAAAATAATTCTACATTATCTCCGATCAACAATATGTCATTCACATATACTTATCAGAAATGTTGTAGTGCTCCCACTCACTTTCTTGTAAATACAGGCTTTACCGCAAGTCTGTATAAAACTATATGCTTTGATCAACTTATCAAAGCATATATTCCAACTCCGAGATGCTTGCACCAGTCCATAGATGGATCGCTGGAGCTTGCATATTTTGTTAGTACTTTTAGTATTGACAAAACTTTCTTGTTGCATCATATACAACTCTTCTTTAATAAATCCATTAAGGAATGCAGTTTTGTTTATCCATTTGCCAGATTTCATAAAATGCGGCAATTGCTAACATGATTCGGACAGACTTAAGAATAGATACGAGTGAGAAACTCTCATCGTAGTCAACACCTTGAACTTGTCAAAAACCTTTTTACGACAATTCTAGCTTTGAAGATAGTAACACTACTATCAGTGTCCGCCTTCCTCTTGAAGATCCATTTAATCTCAATGGCTCACCGATCATTGGGCAAGTCAATCAAAGTCCATACTTTGTTCTCATACATGGATCTTATCTCAGATTTCATGGCCTCAAGCCATTTCGTGGAATCTGGGCTCATCATCGCTTCCTCATAGTTCGTAGGCTCGTAATGGTCAAGTAACATGACCTCCAGAACAGGATTACCGTACCACTCTGGTGCGGATCTCACTCTGGTTTACCTACGAGGTTTCGGTAGTAACTTGATCTGAAGTTACATGATCATCATCATTAGCTTCCTCACTAATTGGTGTAGTAGTCACAGAAACAAATTTCTGTGATGAACTACTTTCCAATAAGGGAGCAAGTACAGTTACCTCATCAAGTTCTACTTTCCTCCCACTCACTTCTTTCGAGAGAAACTCCTTCTCTAGAAAGGATCCATTCTCAGCAACGAATATCTTGCCTTCGGATCTGTGATAGAAGGTGTACCCAACATTTTCTTTTTGGGTATCCTATGCAGACGCACTTCTCCGATTTGGGTTTGAGCTTATCAGGTTGAAACTTTTTCACATAAGCATTGCAACCTCAAACTTTAAGAAACGACAGCTTAGGTTTCTTGCCAAACCATAGTTCATACGGTGTCGTCTCAACAGATTTAGACGGTGCCCTTTTTAACGTGAATGTAGTTGTCTCTAATGCATAACCCCAAAACGATAGCGGTAAATCTGTAAGAGACATCATAGATCGCACCATATCAAGTAAAGTACGATTACGACGTTCGGACACACCATTACACTGTGGTGTTCCAGGTGGCGTGAGTAGTGAAACTATTTCACATTGTTTTAACTGAAGGCCAAACTCGTAACTCAAATATTTTACTTCTGCGATCATATCGTAGAAACTTTTATTTTTGTTACGATGATTCTCCACTTCACTCTGAAATTCTTTGAACTTTTCAAATATTTCAGACTTGTGTGCCATCAAGCAGATATACTCATATCTGCTCAAATCATCTGTGAAGATCAGAAAATAATGATACCTGTCGCGATCTTCAATATTCATCGGACCATATACATCAGTATGCATGATTTCCAACAAATCTGTTGCTTGCTGCATTGTTCCGGAGAACAGAGTCTTAGTCATCTTGCCCATGAGGCATGGTTCGCAAGCATCAACTGATTCATAATCAAGTGATTCCAAAAGTCCATCAGCATGGAGTTTCTTCATGCGCTTTACACCAATATGACCTATGGCAGTGCCACAAATAAATTGCACTATCATTATTAACTTTGCATCTTTTGGTTTCAATATTATGAATATGTGTATCACTACGATCGAGATCCAACAAACCATTTTTATTGGGTGTGTAACCATATATGTAAACAGAACAACAATTTATTCTCTTACTTAAATGAATAACCGTATTGCAATAAACATGATCAAATCATATTCATGCTCAACACAAACACCAAATAACACTTATTTAGGTTCAACACTAATCCCGAAAGTATAGGGAGTGTGCGATGATTATCATATCAATCTTGGAACCACTTCCAACACACATCGTCACTTCACCTTAACTAGTCTCTGTTCATTCTGCAACTCCCGTTTCGAGTTACTACTCTTAGCAACTGAACTAGTATCAAATACTGAGGGGTTGCTATAAACACTAGTAAAGTACACATCAATAACATGTATATCAAATATACCTATGTTCACTTTGCCATCCTTCTTATCCGCCAATTACTTGGGGTAGTTCCGCTTCCAGTGACCAATCCCTTTGCAGTAGAAGCACTCAGTTTCAGGCTTAGGTCCAGACTTGGGTTTTTCACTTGAGCAGCAACTTCCTTGCCGTTCTTCTTGAAGTTCCCCTTTCTTCCCTTTGCCCTTTCTCTTGAAACTAGTGGTCTTGTCAACCGTCAACACTTGACGTTTTTTTTGATTTCTACCTTCGTCGATTTCAGCATCACGAAGAGCTTGGGAATCATTTCTATTATCCCTTGCATATTATAGTTCATCACGAAGTTCTACTAACTTGGTGATGGTGACTAGAGAATTCTGTCAATCACTATTTTATCTGGAAGATTAACTCCCACTTGATTCAAGCGATTGTAGTACCCAGACAATCTGAGCACATGCTCATTGCTTGAGCTATTCTCCTCAATCTTTTAGCTATAGAACTTGTTGGAGACTTCATATCTCTCAACTCGGGTATTTGCTTGAAATATTAATTTCAACTCCTGGAACATCTCATATGGTCCATGACGTTCAAAACGTCTTTGAAATCCCAATTCTAAGTTGTTAAGCATGGTGCACTAAACTATCAAGTAGTCATCGTATTGAGCTAGCTAAACATTCATAACGTCTGCATCTGCTCCTGCAATAGGTTTGTCTCCTAGCGGTGCATCAAGGACATAATTCTTCTGTGCAACAATGAGGATAATCCTCAGATCACGGATCCAATCCGCATCATTGCTACTAACATTTTTCAACTTAGTTTTCTCTAGGAACACATATAAAACATAGGGAACCAATAACGCGAGCTATTGATCTACAACATAGATATGCAAATACTATGAGGACTAAGTTCATGATAAATTAAAGTTCAATTAATCATATTACTTAAAAACTCCCACTTAGAAAGACATCCCTCTAATCTTCTAAGTGATCACGTGATCCAAATCAACTAAACCATAACCGATCATCACGTGAAATGGAGTAGTTTTCAATGGTGAACATCACTATGTTGATCATATCTACTATATGATTCATGGTCGACCTTTCGGTCTCAGTG
Source organism: Triticum dicoccoides (assembly GCF_002162155.2). Lineage (NCBI taxonomy): Eukaryota > Viridiplantae > Streptophyta > Magnoliopsida > Poales > Poaceae > Triticum > Triticum dicoccoides. Next base: position 174,335,898 of record NC_041392.1, read on the forward strand.
TTACGAGGCCATATCTGCATATGCTAGGCTCGTCAAGTTTAACCTGAGTATTCTGCGTGTGCAAAACTGGCTTGCACCCGTTGTAGATGGACGTAGAGCTTATCACACCCGATCATCACGTGGTGTCTGGGCACGACGAACTTTGGCAATGGTGCATACTCAGGGAGAACACTTTTATCTTGAAATTTAGTGAGAGATCATCTTATAATGCTACCGTCAATCAAAGCAAGATAACATGCATAAAAGATAAACATCACATGCAATCAATATAAGTGATATGATATGGCCATCATAATCTTGTGCTTGTGATCTCCATCTCCGAAGCACCATCATGATCACCATCGTCACCGGCGCGACACCTTGATCTCCATTGTAGCATCGTTGTCGTCTCGCCAATCTTATGATTCCACGACTATCGCTACCGCTTAGTGATAAAGTAAAGCATTACAGCGCAATTGCATTGCATACAATAAAGCGACAACCATATGGCTCCTGCCAGTTGCCGATAACTCGGTTACAAAACATGATCATCTCATACAATAAAATTTAGCATCATGTCTTGACCATATCACATCACAACATGCCCTGCAAAAACAAGTTAGACGTCCTCTACTTTGTTGTTGCAAGTTTTACGTGGCTGCTACGGGCTTAGCAAGACCACAACGATAGTTTGTCAAGTTGGTGCTGTTTTAACCTTCGCAAGGACCGGGCGTAGCCACACTTGGTTCAACTAAAGTTGGAGAAACTGACACTCACCAGCCACCTGTGTGCAAAGCACGTCGGTAGAACCAGTCTCGCGTAAGCGTACGCGTAATGTCGGTCCGGGCCGCTTCATCCAACAATACCGCCGAACCAAAGTATGACATGCTAGTAACCAGTATGACTTATATCGCCCACAACTCACTTGTGTTCTACTCGTGCACAACATCAACGCATAAAACCTAGGCTCGGATGCCACTGTTGGGGAACGTAGTAATTTCGAAATTTTCCTACGCACACGCAAGATCATGGTGATGCATAGCAACAAGAGGGGAGAGTGTTGTCTACGTACCCTCGTAGACCGTTCGCGGAAGCGTTATATCAACGCGGTTGATGTAGTCGTACGTCTTCACGTCCGACCGATCCAAGTACCGAAAGCACGACACCTCCGAGTTCTGCACATGTTTGGCTCGGTGACGTCCTCGCCTTCTCGATCCAGCAAGAGGGACGAAGTAGTAGATGAGTTCCGGCAGCACGAGGCGTGGTGACGGTGTTGGTGAAGAACAATCTCCACAGGGCTTCGCCTAAGCACTACGAAAACTATGACGGAGGATAAACTAGAGGGGACGGGGTTGCCGGCACACGGCTTGGTGTTTCTTGATGTGTCTTTGGTGCTTGCCCTACCCCTCTATTTATATGTTGAGCCCTGGGGTTGAAACTTGGAGTAAAAGCCTCCTCAAAGTCGGTTTCACCCGAAAGGCAAGAGTCCTTCTCGGACTCCAGGGCTGGACGCCAGGGTTCCCGGCGTCTACCCCCTAGACGTCTGGTCTCTGCAAAACTTCCTTTTGCACTTTCCAAAAGCCTCGTGGGCTTTCCCCTTCGGACCAGATAAAGTGTTCTCGTGCCCAAACATTTCGGGAAACATCCGGAACCCCTTCCGGTGAATTCCGGAACCCTTCTGGAGATCAAACAGTACTATCCCATATATCAAACTTTATCTCTGGACCATTCCGGAGTTCCTCGTCATGTCCGTGATCTCATCCCGGACTCCAAACAACTCGGTCATCAACATACATAACTCATGTAGTACTATATCGTCAATGAACGTTAAGTGTGCGGACCCTACGGGTTCGAAAACTATGTAGACATGACGGAGACACCTCTCTGGTCAATAACCAATAGCGGGACCTGGATGCCCATATTGGCTCCTACATACTCTACGAAGATCTTTATCGGTCAGACTGCATAACAACATACGTTGTTCCCTTTGTCATCGGTATGTTACTTGCCCGAGATTCAATCGTCGATATCTCAATACCTAGTTCAATCTCGTTACCGGCAAGTCTCTTTACTCGTTCCGTAATACATCATCCCGCAACTAACTCATTAGTTGCAATGCTTGCAAGGCTTATAGTGATGTGCATTACCGAGTGGGCCCAGAGATACCTCTCCGAAAATTGGAGTGACAAATCCTAATCTCGAAATACGCCAACCCAAAATGTACCTTTGGAGACACCTGTAGAGCACCTTTATAATCACCCAGTTGCGTTGTGACGTTTGGTGTCACACAAAGTGTTCCTCCGGTAAACAGGAGTTGCATAATCTCATAGTCATAGGAACATGTATAAGTCATGAAGAAAGCAATAGCAACAAACTAAACGATCAAGTGCTAAGCTAACAGAATGGGTCAAGTCAATCACATCATTCTCTAATGATGTGATCCCGTTAATCAAATGACAACTCATGTCTATGGCTAGGAAACTTAACCATCTTTGATTCAACGAGCTAGTCAAGTAGAGGCATACTAGTGACATACTGTTTATCTATGTATTCACACATGTATTATGTTTCCGGTTAATACAATTCTAGCATGAATAATAAACATTTATCATGATATAAGGAAATAAATAATAACTTTATTATTGCCTCTAGGGCATATTTCCTTCAAATCATGACGGTGCTTCGGAGATGGAGATCACAAGCACAAGATGATGATGGCCATATCTTATCACTTATATTGATTGCATGTGATGTTTATCTTTTATGCATCTTTTTTTGCTTTGATTGACGGTGGCATTATAAGATGATCTCTCACTAAATTTCATGATAAAAGTGTTCTACCTGAGTATGCATCGTTGCCAAAGTTCGTCGTGTCGAGACACCACGTGATGATCGGGTGTGATAAGCTCTACGTTCATCTACAATGGGTGCAAGCCAGTTTTGCACACGCAGAATACTTGGGTTAAACTTGACGAGCCTAGCATATGCAGATATGGCCTCAGAACACTGGAGACCGAAAGGTCCAGCGTGAATCATATAGTAGATATGATCAACATAGTGATGTTCACCATTGAAAACTACTCCATATCACGTGATGATCGGACATGGTTTAGTTGATTTGGATCACGTGATCATTTAGATGACTAGAGGGATGTCTATCTAAGTGGGAGTTCTTAAGTAATATGATTAATTGAACTTTAATTTATGATGAACTTAGTCCTAATAGTATTTGCATATCTATGTTGTAGATCAATAGCTTGCGATGTAGCTCCCCATTTATTTTTTATATGTTCCTAGAGAAAATAAAGTTGAAAGATGTTAGTAGCAATGATGCCGATTGGATCCGTGATCCGAGGATTATCCTCATTGCTACACAGAAGAATTATGTCCTTGATGCACCGCTAGGTGACAGACCTATTGCAGGAGCAGATGCACACGTTATGGATGTTTGACAAAGCTCGGTATGATGACTACTTAATAGTTTAGTGCACCATGCTTTACGGCTTAGAACCGAGACTTCAAAAATGTTTTGAATGCCACAGAGCATATAAGATGTTCGAAGAGTTGAAATTGGTATTTCATACTCATACCCGTGTCGAGAGGTATGAGACCTCTGACACTACTTTGCCTACAAGATGGAGGAGAATAGCTCAACCAGTAAGCATGTGCTCAGATTGTCTGAGTACTACAATCACTTGAATCAAGTGGGAGTTAATCTTCTAGATAAAAAGGTGATTGACAGAGTTCTCTAGTCACTATCACCAAGTTACTTGAACTTCATGTTGAACTATAATATGCAAGGGATGACGAAATTAATTCCCAAGCTCTTCGCGATGCTCAAATCGGCGAAGGTAGAAATCAAGAAATAGCATCAAGTGTTGATGGTTAACAAGACCACTAGTTTCAAGAAAAGGGCAAAGGGAAAGAAAGGGAACTTCAAATAAGAATAGCAAGCAAGTTGCTCCTCCCATAAAGAAGCCCAAAGCTATACCCAAGCCTGGAACTGAGTGCTACTACTGCAAAGGAAATGGTCATTGGAAGTGGAACTGCCCTAGATACTTGGCGGATAAGAAGGATGTCATAGTGAATAAAGGTATATTTGATATACATGTTATTGATGTGTACTTTACTAGTGTTTATATCAAACCCTTCGGTATTTGATACTGGTTCAATTTCTAAGAGTAGTAACTCGAAACGGGAGTTGCAGAATGAATAGAAACTAGTTAAGGGTGAAGTGACGATGTGTGTTGGAAGTAGTTCCAAGAATGATATGATCATCATCGCACACTCCCTATACTTTCGGGATTAGTGTTGAACCTAAATAAATGTTATTTGGTGTTTGTGTTGAGCATGAATATGATTTGATCATGTTTATTGCAATACTATTATTCATTTAAGTTAGAGAATAAGTGTTGTTCTGTTTACATGAATAAAACCTTCTATGGTTATACACCCAATGAATTTGGTTTGTTGGATCTCGATCGTAGTGATACACATATTCATAATATTGAAGCCAAAAGATGCAAAGTTAATAATGATAGTGCAACTTATTTGTGGCACTGCCGTTTGGGTCATATTGGTGTAAAGCGCATGAAGAAACTCCATGCTGATGGGATTTTGGAATCACTTGATTATGAATCAGTTGATACTTGCGAACCATGCCTCATGTGCAAGATGACTAAAACTCCGTTCTCCGGAACAATGGAGCGAGCAACAAACTTGTTGGAAATAATACATACTGATGTATACAGTCCGATGAGTGTTGAGGCTCGCGGTGGGTATCGTTATTTTCTGACCTTCACAGATGATTTGAGCAGATATGGGTATATCTACTTGAAGAAACATAAGTCTGAAACATTTGAAAAATTCAAAGAATTTCAGAGTGAAGTGGAAAATCATCGTAACAAGAAAATAAAGTTTCTACGATCTGATCGCAGAGGCGAATATTTGAGTTACGAGTTTGGTCTTCAATTAAAACAATGTGGAATAGTTTCACAAACTCATGCCACCTGGAACACCACGGCGTAATGGTGTGTCCGAATATCATAACCATACTTTATTTGATATAGTGCAATCTATGATGTCTCTTACTAATTTACCACTATCGTTTTGGGGTTATGCATTAGAGACAACAACATTCACATTAAAAAGGGCACCAACTAAATCCGTTGAGATGACACCATATGAACTGTGGTTTAGCAAGAAACCTAAGCTGGCGTTTCTTAAATTTTGGGGTTGCAATGCTTATGTGAAAAAGTTTCATGTTGATAAGCTCAAACCCAAGTCGGAGAAGTGCGTCTTCATAGGATACCCAAAAGTAACTATTGGGTACACCTTCTATCACAGATCCCAAGGCAATATATTTGTTGCTGAGAATGGATTCTTTCTAGAGAAGGAGTTTCTCTCGAAAGAAGTGAGTGGGAGGAAAGTAGAACTTGATGAGGTAAATGTACCTGCTCCCTTATTGGAAAGTAGTTCATCACAGAAATCTGTTTCTGTGACTCCTACACCAATTAGTGAGGAAGCTAATGATGATGATCATGTAACTTCAGATCAAGTTACTACCGAACCTTGTAGGTCAACCCGAGTGAGATCCTCACCAGAGTGGTACGGTAATCCTGTTCTGGAGGTAATGTTAAATGACCATGATGAACCTACGAACTATGAGGAAGCGATGATGAGCCCAGATTCCTCGAAATGGCTTGAGGCCATGAAATCTGAGATGGGATCCATGTATGAGAACAAAGTGTGGACTTTGGTTGACTTGCCTGATGATCGGCAAGGCATAGAAAATAAATGGATCTTTGTAGGATTGAAAGTATGTCTAGAGGGGGGGGTGATTAGACTACTTGACCAAATAAAAATCTAGCCTTTTCCCAATTTTAGTTCTTGGCAGATTTTAGCTATCTTAGCACAAGTCAAGCAATCTTAACACAATTCAAGCAAGCATGCAAAGAGTCTATGAGCAGTGGAAAGTAAAGCATGCAACTTGCAAGAATGTAAACGGAAGGGTTTGGAGAATTCAAATGCAATTGGAGACACGAATGTTTTTGTCGTGGTTCTGATAGGTGGTGCTATCGTACATCCACGTTGATGGAGACTTCAACCCACAAAGGGTAACGGTTGCGCGAGTCCACGGAGGGCTCCACCCATGAAGGGTCCATGAAGAAGCAACCTTGTCTATCCCATCATGGCCATCGCCCACGAAGGACTTGCCTCACTAGCGGTAGATCTTCACGAAGTAGGCGATCTCCTTGCCCTTACAAACTCCTTGGTTCAACTCCACAATCTTTGTCGGAGGCTCCCAAGTGACACCTAGCCAATCTAGGAGACACCACTCTCCAAGAAGTAACAAATGGTGTGTTGATGATGAACTCCTTGCTCTTGTGCTTCAAATGATAGTCTCCCCAACACTCAACTCTCTCTCACAGGATTTGGATTTGGTGGAAATAAGATTTGAGTGGAAAGCAACTTGGGGAAGGCTAGAGATCAAGATTCATATGGTGGGAATGGAATATCTTGGCCTCAACACATGAGTAGGTGGTTCTCTCTCAGAAAATGTGTATTGGAAGTGTAGGTATGTTCTGATGGCTCTCTCCATGAATGAAGAGTGGGTGGAGGGGTATATATAGCCTCCACATAAAAACTAACCGTTACACACAATTTACCAATCTCGGTGAGACTGAATTGAGAAACTCGGTCGGACCGATTTAGCAAACCTAGTGACCGTTAGGATTTTCGGTGGGACTAAGATGCAAATCGGTAGGACCGATATGGTTAGGGTTAGGGCATAACGTCATCTCGGTGTGACCGATTACACAAACTCGGTGGGACCGATTTTGGTAATAAGCTAACTAGAGAGTTGGTCAGGTAAACTCGGTGGATCCAATTTGCTCATTTCGGTGGGACCGAAATGTTACAAAAGGGAAACAGAGAGTTTACATTGCAATCTCAGTGGGACTGATCGCTCATCTCGGTAGGACCGAAACGTTACAAAGGGAAATAGAGAGATTACAACCTCATCTCGGTGTGACCGAGATCCCTATCGGTGAGACCGATTTGCCTAGGGTTTGTGGCAGTGGCTATAACATGTGAACTTGGTGGCACCGGTTAGAAAGAATCGGTGGGGCCGAGTTTGACTTTTGGTTTAGGTCATATGTGGATGTGGGAAGGTAGTTGAGGGTTTTGGAGCATATCATTAAGCACCATGAAGCAAGAATCTCATCAAGCAACACCTCATCGCTCCTTGATAGTATTGGCTTTTCCTATAGACTCAATGTGATCTTGGATCACTAAAGTATAAAATGTAGAGTCTTGAGCTTTGAGCTTGAGCCAATCCTTTTGTCCTTAGTATTTTGAGGGGTCCACTTTCCTCATCCATGCCATGCCATTCATTGAGCTTTTCCTGAAATATTAATCTTAGAATAGCATTAGCTCAATGAGCTATATGTTGTTAGGAATTACCAAAACCACCTAGGGATAGTTGCACTTTCAATCTCCCCCTTTTTGGTAATTGATGACAACATATAGATCAAAGCTTCGACGAATGATAATAAGAGTGAAAAAACATTGTCGCTTTGAGAAGTATGTGAAAAGCAAGAGCTCCCCCTAAATTTGTGCATAGTTTATGATTTGCTTTGGACTGCAAATGCACAAAGATTTAGGCTCATGGGTTACTCTTACATGTCACATACATCTTGGTGGAGCACTCAAAATGATAATAATTAAATACATGCACTCATCACCAAGCATAGTGAATGATCATATAGGGATAAAATGATAATGTCATCCAACAAGCATTAATGTAGCATATGATCAAACACACATGATCATCCAAGTATCACACAGACAGAAAGTATCTCAATCAAGAAAATAAAGTTCAACCACCAAAGCAAGAGAGAATAAAAAAACCGCAACGCTCTCTCTCGAAGCCTATGATCTATACATTTTTCTCCCCCTTTGGCAACAAGTTACCAACAAGTTCCTAGAAAATGCATAGCACTAAATCATCTCTCAGGCTTGGTCTTCAGGTGGTGGTGTCCGGATAACTCCAAGAACGAAGGCTTCAGTCGATGTAGATGGAGCTGGTGGAGTAGGTGCTGGAGCTGGTGGCACTGAAGCTGTAGCTGGTGCAGATGAAGTTGCTCTGGTGTCTGGAACAGGCACTGCAGCAGATCTCTAAGCTCTAGGCACTCCTGCAAATGCATCAGTGGTTGTCTTGCCCTTCCTCTCCTGCATATCATCCTGAAGTTGCTCCACAACAGACTGGATCTCAGTCACCTTCACATCCATGTCATAGAATTTCTGCTCTATGATCCTTTCCAAGCTCTCTTGGTTTTGAGTCAAGGTGTCCATCCCTTTCTCAATCCTTAGAGTGGATGCAATCAAGTAGCCAAGCTGATCTTGCTTGCTCTTCAGAAGATACTGAGATGCCTCTTCCATGGTTGGCATCTTTGCAGCTTTCTCAACCTTTGCCTTCTCCCTCTTTGCTTGAACATGCACAAAAGATGGTTCATCCTCATTCATAACCACTTGGTTGTCCTCAAAGTCTGGATAGATAAGCATGTGCTCCTTGTCCAACAAGTATGTGCTAGTGTCCATCTTGGAGTTAATCAACTCCTGGATCTGTGGTGCATACCCACAGCTTCTCTTTTGGTCAGCAGCTGTCCTCTTGATAGTTTCAACTATAAGACTCATGACCTTGAACTTTTGTGGCACATCAAATATGTAGCAGATTAATGGAGTGGCCTCTGATCATTCTGTGATCACCAGATTTGGGCCGAAGAGTGTGCCTGAGAATCCAATTGATAGTAGGCAGTCCTGACAGCAGGTGTTTCACTGATCCAAATTGGTGAGTCTCAAGATTTGCATCAGGAATCTCCTTGTACATGCTAGCCATGGAGTTGTGATCCTTCATCTTCTTGGCATAGACATCCAAGTTATCTTCATTCTCCTCAGGAGCATTGATCAATTGAGCCCATTCTGCTACTGTTGACTGGTATCTAGTGCCTTCAGACATCCAGACTATCTTGCCATCTGGGTAGAAATGAGCTGTGGAGTAGAACTGCATGATAAGCTCATCATTTCACTTTGTGAGCTTCTGAGCCACAAACTCATCAACTCCACAAGCCTTGAAACTGTCATATACTCCTGGATAGTGTTCTTTATTCTCCTTGATGTACTCCGAGTTGACCCATCTCATGTCACATACTATTGGTTTCTTGTCAAGCAACAATGTCTAATAAAAATCCTGCTGTTCTTTGGTATGGAACCTGTAGTCCACAGCAGTTCTCCTTCTAGCGGCATATGGATCTGACTCTCTACATAGCCTCAATCCTGAGTCCTTCCCGATCTTCATGTTTTTTGCTACAGGATGAGCATCATTATGATCTGGAATTTTTGGCTTTAACTTCCTCAAAACATGTGTCTCATCATCTTCTTCTTCAGCAACAGTTTCAGGCACTGGGGCCTTGTTTTTCTCAGCAGCTGGAATGTTCCTGGTACTCCTCTTTGGTGCAGTTTTGGGTTTTGGAGTAGCTGGCTTAGAAGTTCCTTTGGGCTTAGATTGAGCAGCCCCAGATCTTATGGCATCTCCCATAAGCTTTTGAGCTTTGGGTTCTGGTGCTGCATCCTCTTCCTCTTCCTCTTCTTCAGAGTCTTTCATGATTGAAGATCTCCCAAGCACTCTGGCAGCGGTCTTTTTGACCCTTTCCTTCCTTTTCTTTTCTGCCACAACCTACTCTTTGGGTGCAGATCCCAAAGTCTCTTGAGTAGATGCGTTGGCTTTAGACATTGGAGCTCTCTTGGCAGGAACCTTTTGCTTCATGCCTGGCTTGGTGGCAGCAGCTGTGCCATATTCCTTCTTCGTGCCCGCCGTTGCCGCGTACGGAGCCCCGCTCCCGTGCCCGCCCGCTGCTCCACTCTCTCGCGCTCGCCTGTGCCTTGGCCGCGCTCGCGTGCTTGCTGGGCGCATCCACGCCTGCCGGCGCTGCCCCCGTGTGATGCTGCTGCACTGCGGCCGCCCCCGCCCGAGCATGCCGCCACTCGCCCCTGCTTGCCGTGCGTGCCGCCGCTGCTCGCTTCTGCTGCTGTTGTTTGCCTCTAGCGCCACCACCGTTGCTGCTTGATGTTTATATTGCATGTCGCTGCTGCTCTTGCCTGTGCTGCTCGTACCGCTGCTTGCTGCTTCGACTGTGTCGTCTCCGCTCACCCCTGATTGCCCAGCGTGCCGCCGCCTGCTCGCTCACGGCCGTGCCTGCTGTTGTTGGCCGGCCTCACTATGCCCATTAAGCCGTACCCCGTGCCCGCCCGCGTATGGCCTCGTCTGCCGCTGCGGCTGCCCCGCCTACACATGCCTGAGCCACGCCACTGCCCAACGCTGCTCTACTGTACTGCTACTATCTATTGCAGCTGCTACTAGTTAGCTTTTTAATTTCTACATTGACTAAGCCCCTAATCAGCAGTTAAACAGTTGCTAATATGTGTAAAAATAATATGAGTAGGTAGTACACTTGACAAAGCTCAAATGTTTCCATTGGACCAAATCCATTTGATGCATTGATTAAATCCTATGAAAATCATAAGTTGCTATCTTCTGTTAAACAGAGAACGGAATTAACCTCTAGCATTTGTGTTGCGTGTTCCGTGTGTGTGTGCACCGTGCATGTGGCCGGCTGGGTTTTGCGCACTAGTGGCCGACCCTTATTAGTACTAGGTTTAGCTACTAGTATTAATTAGTGGCTAGATTAGCCTATGTGTAGATGACATGTGGGTCCCATTCAATTAGATTAGTTTTATTTATTTGTTTAGGTACAATCTATGACATGTGGGCCACAACCTGCCCTTTTGACTAGTCAAAATTGACTTGGTCAACTCGGTTTAAAACAAATTACAATAAATCGGAAATTTTAGAAATTGATTAAAACTTTGAAAAATCATATAAAATAATCCATAAGTCAGATGAAAATACTTTGTACATGAAACTTGCTCCGAACAATGAGACGAATCCGGATACGAAGTTCGTTCGTCCGCCACACACCCCTAGCCTATCGAACACGCAACTTTCCGCCTCCGGTTCATATGTCCGAAAACGCGAAACACCGGGAATACTTTCCCAGATGTTTTCCCCCTTTGCCGGTATCACCTACTACCGCGTTAGGGCATACCTACACCGCGTATTGCCTCGTTATGTTTTGTTATGCTTTGTTTGCTCCGTATTTACTATTTCTTCCCCCTCTTCTTCTCCGGTAGACCCCGAGGCCAGTGCTGATGCCACCGAGTATGACTACGATGTTGACGACCCCTCTCTCTTGCTAGAGCAACCAGGCAAGCCCCCCCTTGATCACCAGATATCGCCTACTCTACTCTCTATACTGTTTGCATTAGAGTAGTGTAGCATGTTACTGCTTTCCTTAATCCTATCCTGATGCATAGCATGTCCTTGCTACTTCTGTTGTTACCTTTACCTGCAATCCTAATGCTTAGTATAGGATGCTAGTTTATCATCAGTGGCCCTACATTCTTGTCCGTCTGCCATGCTATACTATCGGACCGTGATCACTCGGGAGGTGATCACGGGTATATACTATTTACTTTATACATGATACATGTGATGACTAAAAGACGGGTCGGCTCGTAGGAGTACCCGCGAGTGGATCTTTGTGGTGAAGCGACAGGGCAGGTTGAGACCACCTAGGAGAGAGGTGGGCCTGGCCCTGGTCGGCGTTTGCGGTTATCTCAAGATAACACATTTAACGAGATCTTGGTATTTGATCTAAGTCTGGCCACTGGCCTATACGCACTAACCATCTACGTGGGGATAGTTATGGGCACTCGACATCGTGGTATCAGCCGAAGCCTTCGTGACGTCAGCGACTGAGTGGCGCGCGCCGGATTGGACCATAAGCCTGCTCTTGTATTAAGGGGGCTAGTTCTGCTTCCGGCCGCGTTCGCAACGTGTAGGTGTGCAAAGGGCGATGGGCCCAGACCCCTGCGCCATAGGATTTAGACCGGTGTGCTGACCTCTCTGTTGTGCCTAGGTAGGGCTACGACGTGTTGATCTTCTGAGGCCGGGCATGACCCAGAAAAGTGTGTCCGGCCAAATGGGATCGAGCGTGTTGGGTTATGTGGTGCACCCCTGCAGGGAAGTTAATCTATTCGAATAGCCGTGATCTTCGGTAACAGGATGACTTGGAGTTGTACCTTGACCTTATGACAACTAGAACCGGATACTTAATAAAACACACCCTTCTAAGTGCCAGATACAACCGGTGGTCGCTCTCTCACAGGGCGACGAGGGGGGGATCATCGGTTAGGGTTATGCTATGCGATGCTACTTGGAGGACTTCAGTCTACTCTCTTCTACATGCTGCAAGACGGAGGTTGCCAGAAGCGTAGTCTTTGACAGGATTAGCTATCCCCTCTTATTCTGGCTTTCTGCAGTTCAGTCCACCGATATGGCCTTTACACATATACCCATGCATATGTAGTGTAGCTCCTTGCTTGCGAGTACTTTGGATGAGTACTCACGGTTGCTTCTCTTTCTTTTCCCTCTATCCCTTCTACCTGGTTGTCGCAACCAGATGTTGGAGCCCAGGATCCAGATGCCAGCGTCGACGACGACTCCTACTACACCGGAGGTGCCTACTACTACATGCTGCCCGCTGACGACGACCAGGAGTAGTTAGGAGGATCCCAGGCAAGAGGCCTGCGCCTCTTCTGATCTGTATACCAGTTTGTGCTAGCCTTCTTAAGGCAACTTGTTTAACTTATGTCTGTACTCAGATATTGTTGCTTCCACTGACTCGTCTATGATCGAGCTCTTGTATTCGAGCCCTCGAGGCCCCTGGCTTGTAATATGATGCTTGTATGGCTTATTTTATTTGTAGAGTTGTGTTGTGATATCTTCCCATGAGTCCTTGATCTTGATCGTACACATTTTCATGCATGATTAGTGTACGGTCAAATCGGGGGCGTCACATGTTGGTATCAGAGCCGATTGCCTGTAGGAATCCCCTTTTCCATCTCCTTGGCCGAAGTCGAGTCTAGTCATTGAAAAACGTTTTCTAACATGGTTGTGCGGCTTACGAGCCCACGTCGCCCTCTGGGTGGTATTAGGATCTTTTACTCCTCGATCCTTACTCTGGGACTCTGAACTCTCTTATATTCGGGTTAAATGAATTTTGCTAAATCTAACATTAGGATCTTGTTATCACTTTCTCCCGGAGAGCCCTTCATTACAGATGATCGACTGCTTCAACAGAAGATTCTGATAATACTCTCCGATGTTCTCCTGAAACATTGTGCCATTGCTTTTGCAATTCCCTACCACCGAAAAATCCCTATGGATAAATACTTACACCTGTCGTTCTTACTTTTATTCCCAGTTGGTCTTTGTTATTACAAGATACCCCAAAATACTCGTCATTGTTTCGATAATCCTTTGAGCTTACTACCTTGCTGTTCTTTGTCACCTGAATACCCCTACGGATAATTCTCACACTTATCGAGTATCCGCTCATCCCCCAGTTGTTCATTTGTTTCACAATGGTCATGAAATACTATTCGATCCTCCAAAAATCCTTAGTAGCTTATTGCTCTGTAATACTTGTCTGCTTGCATGATGGATGCTTTCCATATGTCTGGCAATATTCGTTAGTATCCTTAGACACCGTCATTTTGATCCCTTTGATTCAACATGAGTGCGAATGCATGCACTCATCAGTTGATCCTTCTAAATTATCTTTCCGGCTCAGACGTCATTTTAAATATGAGCTGGTTCTCAACAAATCCAATTGTCGTCGATTGTACCCCTAAGGCTATTCAACTTATCCATCCCTAATCAGAACATTACTTCTGATCCCTTGATTTGAAAATCATAATTCCTTTGCATTTGAGCTCTGGATTAGTCAGTTGTTTCCATAATCCAATGCCTTTGCATTGTTACTTCCTCCGGTTGTGTGCCGATGCTCACGTCATCTCTGTTATGGACCGGCAGATCCTTTAATGGATTTTATCCGACAGCGTCCTTCAGTTTCAATAACCTTGTGAGCTTTCCCTCGGACACATAATGCCTTTGGTAAATGGTATCATCTACTTGCTCAACCTTGCTCTACTTTCGAGCTTGTGATATTTACTCTTGAAACTTGTGGTATATGTTTCTAAGAAGCCCCTATGGGTTGAACATATGCCTTCTCTAAACTGTGTGAACTCGAAAGTTTTCACGAGTCATACACTTCTGGTATTTTGCCAAATAAAATTTCAAGACTACAACTTCTTCGAAAGTGAGAAGTGAATGAAAGGTTATGCATTGGAGAAGTGGGAGTCGACCTTGAACTTTGTGTTCATGCCCATGGACACGATGTAGATCTTATCATTAAAGCTTCTCTTAAATTAAATTATTCCTTTGGTATAAGTTCATCTTATATCCGGGATCTGGCCTTTTGCAATCGTGGTTCCGAACATGTTCTCCTTTAAATACCATTTCGCGTGCAAGTTTAAGCGCTTGTCTTCTGTAGAGCAGTACCCAGTCCAACCTCTACTTTGATCTGTCATCGAGTATTACCCCCTCTGGTATCTCGAGATTATCACGGAACTGCATAACTTCTTATGAGTTCTTCTTCAAGTATTATTTGACTTTCGCTGCATCATCATTTGACTTGATGTCATCGCCGGCCGATTACATCTTCATGAAATCTCTCGACAAATCTGTCGTGGTCATCAGCAACATCCTGAGCTCTTCCAAGATATATATCTAATTCATGATGAGAAATACCATCCTTGCCCTTGATGATTTGTTTTATCATCTACCACTTTATTGCCTTCCATTCGACACAAACTTGTTCGTGTTTTGTGTTATACCTTGAGTTCCTTGCTACCCAGCATTGTTCTTCTTTACCTTGGATATTACCACCTTTTATGTCAAGAATGTTGTGGGAATTTCACCACCTCTTATGCATTCTTGGTACAAGTGATACTTCTTGCCATATTCCGTATTTACTGTTTCTTCCCCCTCTTCTTCTCCGGTAGACCCCGAGGCCAGTGCTGATGCCACCGAGTATGACTACGGTGTTGACGACCCCTCTCTCTTGCCAGAGCAACCAGGCAAGCCCCCCCTTGATCACCAGATATCGCCTACTCTACTCTCTATACTGCTTGCATTAGAGTAGTGTAGCATGTTACTGCTTTCCGTTAATCCTATCCTGATGCATAGCCTGTCCTTGCTACTACTGTTGTTACCTTTACCTGCAATCCTAATGCTTAGTATAGGATGCTAGTTTATCATCAGTGGCCCTACATTCTTGTCCGTCTACCATACTATACTATCGGGCCGTGATCACTCGGGAGGTGATCACGGGTATATACTATTTACTTTATACATGATACATGTGATGACTAAAAGATGGGTCAGCTCGTAGGAGTACCCGCGAGTGGATCTTTGTGGTGAAGCGACAGGGCAGGTTGAGACCACCTAGGAGAGAGGTGGGCCTGGCCCTGGTCGGTGTTCGCGGTTATCTCAAGATAACACGTTTAACGAGATCTTGTTATTTGATCTGAGTTTGGCCACTGGCCTATACGCAATAACCATCTACGCGGGACAGTTATGGGCACTCGACGTCGTGGTATCAGACGAAGCCCTCGTGATGTCAGCGACTGATTGGCGCGCGCCGGATTGGACCGTAAGCCTGCTCTTGTATTAAGGGGGCTAGTTCTTCTTCCGGCTGCGTTCGCAACGTGCAGGTGTGCAAAGGGCGATGGGCCCAGACCCCTGCGCCATAGGATTTAGACCAGCGTGCTGACCTCTCTGTTGTGCCTAGGTAGGGCTACGACGTGTTGATCTTTCGAGGCCGGGCATGACCCAGAAAATTGTGTCCGGCCAAATGGGATCGAGCGTGTTGGGTTATGTGGTGCACCCCTGCAGGGAAGTTAATCTATTCGAATAGCCGTGATCTTCGGTAACAGGATGACTTGGAGTTGTACCTTGACCTTATGACAACTAGAACCGGATACTTAATAAAACACACCCTTCTAAGTGCCAGATACAACCGGTGGTCGCTCTCTCACAGGGCGACGAGGGGAGGATCATCGGTTAGGGTTATGCTATGCGATGCTACTTGGAGGACTTCAGTCTACTCTCTTCTACATGCTGCAAGACGAAGACTGCCAGAAGCGTAGTCTTCGACAGGATAGCTATCCCCCTCTTATTCTGGCTTCTGCAGTTCAGTCCACCGATATGGCCTTTACACATATACCCATGCATATGTAGTATAGCTCCTTGCTTGTGAGTACTTTGGATGAGTACTCACGGTTGCTTCTCCTTTTTTTCCCTCTATCCCTTCTACCTGGTTGTCGCAACCAGATGTTGGAGCCTAGGATCCAGACGCCACCGTCGATGACTACTCCTACTACACCGGAGGTGCCTACTACTACGTGCTGCCCGCTGACGACGACCAGGAGTAGTTAGGAGGATCCCAGGCAGGAGGCCTGCGCCTCTTCCGATCTGTATCCCAGTTTGTGCTAGACTTCTTAAGGCAACTTGTTTAACTTATGTCTGTACTCAGATATTGTTGCTTCCACTGACTCGTCTATGATCGAGCTCTTGTATTCGAGCCCTTGAGGCCCCTGGCTTGTAATATGATGCTTGTATGACTTATTTTATTTGTAGAGTTGTGTTGTGATATCTTCCCGTGAGTCCTTGATCTTGATCGTACACATTTGCATGCATGATTAGTGTACGGTCAAATCGGGGGCGTCACACCAGATCTCGCTGTTGGTTATTGACCGGAGAGTCGTCTCGGTCATGTATGCATGTCTCTCGAACCCGTAGGGTCTACACACTTAAGGTTCGGTGACGCTAGGGTTGTTTGGAAGACTTGTATGTGATTACCGAATGTTGTTCGGAGTCCCGGATGAGATCCTGGACGTCACGAGGAGTTCCGGAATGGTCCGGAGGTAAAGTTTTATATATGGGAAGTTGTCATACGGTCGCCGGAAAGGTTCAGGGGCATATCGGTATTGTACCGGGGCCACCGGAGGGGTTCCGGGGGTCCACCGGGAGGGGCCACCTCTTCCGGAGGGCCTTATGGGCTGTATGGAGAAGGGAACCAGCCCAAGTGGGCTGGGGCACCACACCCCCCTAGGGCCCATGCGCCTAGGGTTTGGGGGAAACCCTAAGGGGGGCAAGCCCCCCTCCCCTTGGCCGCCGCCCCCCCCTCTAGATCTCATCTAGAGGGGGCCGGCCCCCTTCCCCCTTCCCCTATAAATAGAGGGGTGAGGGGAGGGCTGCACACAACATCCAAGGCGTAGCCCGTCCCCTCCCCAACACCTCTCCTCCTCCGTAAGAGCTTGGTGAAGCCCTGCCGGAGTACTGCAGCTTCACCACCACCACGCCGTCGTGCTGCTGTTGGAGCCCTCTTCCTCAACCTCTCCCTCCTCCTTGCTGGATCAAGGCGCGGGAGACGTCCTCGCTCCGTACGTGTGTTGAACGCGGAGGTGCCGTCCGTTCGATGCTAGGATCTTCGATGATTTGGATCACGATGAGTACGACTCCATCAACCCCGTTCTCTTGAACGCTTCCGCTCGCGATCTACAGGGGTATGTAGATGCACTCCTCTTTCCCTCGTTGCTAGATGACTCCATAGATTGATCTTGGTGATGCGTAGAAAATTTTAAAATTCTGCTACGTTCCCCAACACCTGGCGTCTGGCCCTGGGCCAGACGCCAAGGATTGTGGCATTTGGTCCTAGAGTCCGAGTGGGACTCTTGCCTTTCGGGCAAAACTGACTTTGAGGAGGCTTTTGCTCCAAGTTTTGACCCCAGGGCTCAACATATAAATAGAGGGGCAGGGCTAGCACCAAAGACACATCAAGAAACATCAAAGCCGTGTGCCGGCAACCCCGTCCCCTCTAGTTTATCCTCCGTCATAGTTTTCGTAGCGCTTAGGCGAAGCCCTGCGAAGATTGTTCTTCAGCAACACCGTCACCACGCCATCGTGCTGCCGGAACTCATCTACTACTTCGCCCCTCTTGCTGGATCGAGAAGGTGAGGACATCATCAAGCTGAACGTGTGCTGAACGCGGAGGTGCCATACGTTCAATACTTGATCAGGATGGACCATGAAGGTGTATGACTACATCAACTGCGTTGATAAACGCTTCCACTTATGGTCTACAAGGGTACGTAGACAACACTCTCCCCTCTCGTTGCTATGCATCACCATGATCCTGCATGTGCGTAGGATTTTTTTTGAAATTACTACGTTCCCCAAGAGAAATACTAAGGAAAAATTTCCAAGTGATGCTCAACTCAAAATCGTACACCTAGCAATCCCTTCGAGTGAAGCCATTGGAAATCTCATACAGTTCAGTCAATTCCTTCAGTGATAGAGACGAAGTTCTTCTGGTCTCTGAGGAATTTGATCTGACTGAGGATTTAGGAATTCGCCAGTGCGGATTGCCTACACAGTGAGGAACATGATAGCCCTGAAGAATTTGATACTCAAAATTCCGACCGTTGCTGTGCTATGCGCCAACTGTCCCAAAATATCTACCCACCTAACGGTCATATCATCGAAGCGCATTTATGTCTTATCATGTCGGGCTGCTCCCTAGGCTATAAATAGGCGCCCCCTACAACCACTAGCTGGTTGGCTGCTCCGAGAGAAATTGACACTTGTCATTTGAGAGCATCCCATCCTCCAAGAACTTTGATGAAAATCATCAAGTGAGGAAAACCCAAATCCAAACACCTACAAACCCCAAGTGATTGAGCATCACTGAAGAGATTGATCCTGCGTGGATCCAACGCTTGTTACCTTTGAAGATTATGCATCTTCTAGATGGTTAGGCATCATGGTCTAAAGCATCCAAGAGGAAATTGTGGATCGCCGAGTGACCGAGTCTGTGAAGGTTTGGAAGTCACCTGAAGACTTACCACGAGTGATTGGGTGAGGTCTGTGTGACCTTAGCTCAAGGGGAATATGGTGAGGACTGAGTGTCCTGAGCTGCGTTTTCAGGACTGGGTGTCCGGGACTGTGTGTCCTCAGGTTTAAATACCTAGCCGCCCTAACCAGACGTACAACTGTCACAACAGTTGGAACTGGTCTACCAAAACATTATCTTCACCAAGCTACCTGGTTCCATTTCCTCAACCCTTATGTTTCCTCATTTATAGGTTGTGTGCTTGTTCATATCTATTTTAAGAATTTGACTGAAGACTTTCTCTATTTCCTCAGTTCAATTTCTTCAGTCTGTTTGTCTTATCCTGTGTTATCATGTGTTTACGCTTTCTGTACTCTATGCTTGTTTTCATTTCTTCATGAAGACCATGCTCATGCTCTGTTATGTTTACTTCTGAGTACTTATTCTGCTGCAAGTACTTCTTCACTTAGGAATTACCTCACCCTGAAATTCCTCAGTGAAGAATTCATAAAAATCGCCTATTCACCCCCCTCTAGTCGATATAACGCACTTTCAGGAGTGACACTTGCGTAGAATCTGTTCCTGTTCATGCTCAGTTACACAAGTCTAATAACACCATCTACTCCTTCTTTATAAAGGTGTTGGTCATCCCAAAAGTAATGTCTTAAATCATAGAAAAACTTTTTCTTTTGTTGGTATGTGTGATACGTCTCCAACGTATCTATAATTTTGATTGTTCCATGCTATTATATTATCTATTTTGGATGTTAATGGGATTATTTTTACACTTTTATATTATTTTTGGGACTAACCTATTAACCGGAGGCCCAGCCCAAATTGCTGTTTTTTTGCCTACTTTAGAGTTTCGCCGAAAGGAATATCAAACGGAGTCCAAATGGAATGAAACCTTCGGGAGCGTTATTTTTGGAACAAACGTGATCCACGAGACTTGGAGTGGACGTCAAGAAACAATCGAGGAGCCCACGAGGCAGGGGGCGCGCCCTCCACCCTCGTGGGCCCCTTGTTGCTCCATCGACCTACTTCTTCCTCCTATATATATATATATATATATATATATATATATATATATATATATATATATCCATATACCCCGCAAACATCCAGGAGCACCAGAAACCCTATTTCCACCGCCGCAGCCTTCTGTACCTAAGAGATCCCATCTTGGGGCCTTTTCCGGAGCTCCGCCGGAGGGGGCATTGATCATGGAGGGCCTCTACATCAACTACATGGCCCCTCCAATGATTTGTGAGTAGTTTATTTCAAACCTTCAGGTCCATAGCTAGTAGCTAGATGTCTTCGTCTCTCTCTTTGGATGTCAATACAAAGTTCTCCTCGATTCTCTTGGAGATCTATTCGATGTAATCTTCTTTTGCGGTGTGTTTGTCGAGATCTGATGAATTGTGGGTTTATGATCCAGATTATCTATGAACAATATTTGAATCTTCTCTGGATTCTTTTATGTATGATTGGTTTATCTTTGCAAGTCTCTTTGAATTATCAGTTTGGTTTGGCCTACTAGATTGATATTTCTTGCAATGGGAGAAGTGCTTAGCTTTGGGTTCAATCTTGCGGTGCTCGACCCTAGTGACAGAAAGGGAAACAACACGTATTGTATTGTTGCCATCGAGGATAAAAAGGATGGGGTTTATATCATATTGCATGAGTTTATATCCCTCTACATCATGTCATCTTGCTTAAGATGTTACTCTGTTCTTATGAACTTAATACTCTAGATGCATGCTGGATAGCGGACGATGTGTGGAGTAATAGTAGTAGAAGCAGAATCGTTTTGGTCTACTTGTCTCGGACGTGATGCCTATATACATGATCATGCCTAGATATTCTCATAATTATTCTCTTTTCTATCAATTGCTCGACAGTAATTTGTTCACCCACCGCAATACTTATGCTATCTTGAGAGAAGCCACTAGTGAAACCTATGGCCCCCGGGTCTATTCTCCATCATACAAGTTTCCAATCTAATTTATTTTGCTATCTTTTACTTTCAATCTATATCATAAAAATGCCAAAAATATTTATCTTATTATTATCATCTCTATCAGATCTCACTCTTGTAAGTGGACGTGAAGGGATTGACACCCCCTTTATCGCGTTGGTTGTGATGTTCTTATTTGTGTGTGTAGGTACGAGGTGACTCGCACGTGGTCTCCTACTGGATTGATACCATGGTTCTCAAAAACTAAGGGAAATACTTACGCTACTTTACTGCACCACCCTTTCCTCTTCAAGGGAAAACCAACGCGGTGCTCAAGAGGTAGCAAGAAGGATTTCTGGCGCCGTTGCCGGGGAGATCTATGCCAAGTCAAGACATACCAAGTACCCATCACAACTCTTATCCTTCGCATTACATTATTTGCCATTTGCGTCTCGTTTTCCTCTCCCCCACTTCACCCTTGCCGTTTTATTCGCCCTTTTTTCCTTTCGCCTTCTTCCCGTATGTATCTTTCTTTGTGTTTCCTTGTGCCTTCTTTTTGCTTGCATCTTTGCTTGCTAAAAATCTATTGATATAGATCCACTTAAAGTGTTCTACTTGGATCATCTTCGATCCTTATGCGCTCGTGCTGAAACCCCAACTAGCCTAGTTGATGGGAAATCTTTAGATGAGCATGCTCATTTTGTGCGTCACCGTTTGTCTGAAAAAGGGAGACTCTTGTGGGATCAAATAAACAGATTGTTATGTTATGCTTGGAATCTTTGTGAAATTTGTGATCTTACTTGTTGCTCTAAGAACCCTAAAAAACACCTCCCCTACCTATGTAAGTTCAATGATAATGAAATCTTATCTTCTTATGCAAAAGGTGTTTATAGTTACTATGATATCGAACAAATTGAAGAATTTGTTGCTTTTAAGGGTGCTTATGAAGTTGCTTCTTTGATTGAAAAGTATGATATTACTCTCTACGAATCTGAAAATTTTGACATACTTAAATATTGCTATAAAAACTATGCTCATAATGTCTATGTCAAAGAATTTATTGAAAGAATGATCGTTGCTTCGGAACAAAATAATGATATGCATGAACCTATAGATAATTATGATTCCGATGATTTGATTGAAATATCCCTTGATAAACATGATGCTTTCTATTCTTGTGGCCATGATGCCAATATTTATGAAGATGAGTTTGCTATAGTTCCTTATGTTAAACATGAGATCATTGCTATTGCACCCATATTTGATAGTTCCTTCGATGAAAAGCATAATTGCAATGATGTTATTATAAACTCTCTTAATGTCAATTGTGCTAATAATATGCAAAACCCTAAGCTTGGGGATGCTAGTTTTGCTATGTCCTCTATTTGTTGCAATGATCATGATTGGGGTGATACTTCTTTTGATCTTGAAAATTTATTTAAGCCCCATGATGAATATGAGATTGATAATGATGTTTGCAATTTAAACATATAATGAGGCTAGCCAACTCGTCTCCTCGGTTGTCCCTCGTTTTGCTTCAATTTGGGCCGTTGGATGTTGGTCAAACTGCTTCTATTTGCGTTGGCTGACATTGGATCTTCGTTGGTTTTCGTTTTGACTGCATGGTGAGTTCATGGCAGACCATGACCTGTGGGCTCGGTCTCTCAACCGATTGGCTGGGTGAGCCTTTTTAGGGTGCGCGAGCGGCCTCTCCTGTCGCCCGTGTGGGTGCGTCCTGAGTGTTGCGCGCGATTTACGGTTCCCGCTCGCCCCTCTGCTTCGCTGGTGGGTGACGCTGTATGTGGGCCTATCTTCCTCTTGGTCCCGTGTGTCAGTGAACTGGCTGTTGCATTTTTGTGTGCGCGTGGACTCAGGTTACATATTTTTTCAGTCAACCGCTCTTGGCGGGACGTTCCTGGAGCGCTGCCCGCGTCGTGAGGAGCAGTTGCAGAGGGGTCGGCCGGTGCATGTGCACCCGGCTTCTGCAACCGTCTTTGGCATGCCACGATGACGGGTGGGCCAGCGCTGCTCGTGGTCCCGCTCGTCGGCTGCACTAGATGCGTGTCTCGTCGGGGTCGCCGCGTCGTTGTTTTCGTTCGTGTCTGGTGTTGGAGAGAGTCGTGCGGCTGACTCCTGCGTCGTGCTCTGCCTGACCCCTGCGCCATGCCGCGTCTCGTCTAAGGCAGCAGGAGCGTGCGGCATGGCCGCGTGGGTGCCCCAACCCATAGGTCTCCTTGCTCCTCCCTTCCGCCCCCTCCCCCTCTGCAGCCCCAGGAGCTCTGCCGTCGATGAGATCCAGTGCCTCCCGAGGTCCTTATCCACCACAGCTCGTGAGGAAGCCGCGGGAGGAGGAGATCAACCGGGCATTTGCCGGCCGGAGAAGGAGGAAATGCGCAGATGCCAGCCAGGGAGGCAGATCGACTCGCCTCCGCTGCGCCATGAGCGCCGCCGCCGCCTCTGCATCCACCTTGCTCCGCGTAGCAGCATGTGTGCGGAAGCATGGACAGGCGACCACAAGCAAATGGCATCGGCGGCAACAGCAACACACACGGTGTGATGGGCGCGGCCTGCCCGTAGGCATTCAAGGATGGCGTGCCCGATGGCTCGGAACGCATGCGCCTGACGCACAGGAGGTATATGCCTCGGAGCACGCCGGCGGCAACGTGCACCGCGAGGTCCCAGAGCAGCCCAGCCAGTACAGAGCCCCTCCATACTGGACGGACCCTGCGACTCCATCCTCGCCTCCACTCACAGGTAATCCCCTTCCCTCCGTGCCCTCTCTTTCTTCTGAACCATCTCTCTTTTCAGGCCCTCTCTCTGTTACACATTTGCATGAAAAAAACAAAAGTAAAAGGGAAAACTTACTTTGGGTTCATATGGTGCAGACTAACAACAAAATGATTGTTAATGAAAGGTTTGGGTGCAGGTATTCTCAAATCAAGGTCTTTTATTTAATTAGCTAGATAACTACTTTTCAGGTCTATGCCGATTTCCACAACAACACTGCCTTCAACTTTCTCATTTCCCCGGCTCTGCATACAAGGTGCAAACTAGGTATGCCAATCTTGTTATCGCTTGTTCAGTCAATTTCTGGTTTATGCCCTTTCACCTGCATATGGTGAGGCAGTGTGTGGAATTTAGGGGCTGGTTTGAACCAATTACAATGATGTAGTGGTGCGGATCATTTCAGTCACCGGCTTTATATTGTGGTCAGCTTGTTTGTCTGCTTGCTCATGCATTCTAATACATGATATCCTGATGATTTGTGAAGTTCTGTGTATCATGTGATAAGCTGCACATCAGGTAGCATGTGTGACGCCCCCGATTCAATCGTACACTAATCATGCACGCAAACGTGTACGATCAAGATCAGGGACTCACGGGAAGATATCACAACACAACTCTAAAACATAAATAAGTCATACAAGCATCATAATACAAGCCAGGGGCCTCGAGGGCTCGAATACAAGTGCTCGATCATAGACGAGTCAGCGGAAGCAACAATATCTGAGTACAGACATAAGTTAAACAAGTTTGCCTTAAGAAGGCTAGCACAAACTGGGATACAGATCGAAAGAGGCGCAGGCCTCCTGCCTGGGATCCTCCTAAACTACTCCAGGTCGTCGTCAGCGGGCTGCACGTAGTAGCAGGCACCTCCGGTGTAGTAGGGGTCGTCGTCGACGGTGGCATCTGGCTCCTGGACTCCAGCATCTGGTTGCGACAACCAGAAAGAAAGGAAAGGGGGGGAAAGGGGGGAGAAAGCAACCGTGAGTACTCATCCAAAGTACTCGCAAGCAAGGAACTACACTACATATGCATGGGTATATGTGTAAGGAGGCCATATCGGTGGACTGAACTGCAGAATGCCAGAATAAAAGGGGGATAGCTAGTCCTATCGAAGACTACGCTTCTGGCAGCCTCCGCCTTATAGCATGTAGAAGAGGGTAGATTGAAGTCCTCCAAGTAGCATCTCCAAGTAGCATCTCCAAATAGCATCTCCAAGTAGCATCTCCAGTAGCATCGCATAGCATAACCCTACCCGGCGATCCTCTCCTCGTCGCCCTGCGGAAAAGCGATCACCGGGTTGTCTGTGGAACTTGGAAGGGTGTGTTTTATTAAGTATCCGGTTCTAGTTGTCATAAGGTCAAGGTACAACTCCAAGTCGTCCTGTTACCGAAGATCACGACTATTCGAATAGATTAACTTCCCTGCAGGGGTGCACCACATAACCCAACACGCTCGATCCCATTTGGCCGGACACACTTTCCTGGGTCATGCCCGGCCTCGGAAGATCAACACGTCGCAGCCCCACCTAGGCTCAACGGAGAGGCCAGCACGCCGGTCTAAACCTAAGCGCGCAGGGGTCTGGGCCCATCGCCCTGAGCACACCTGCACGTTGCGTACACGGCCGGTGAGCAGACCTAGCAACCTCCATTACAAAGGAAGTTGCGTTAACGCAGTCCAACCCGGCGCGCGCCGCTCAGTCACTGACGTCACGAAGTGCTTCAGCTGATACCACGACGTCAGCATACCCATAACTACTCCCACGTAGATGGTTAGTGCGTATAGGCTCGTAGCCAGACTCAGATCAAATACCAAGATCTCGTTAAGCGTGTTAAGTGTCCGCGAACGCCGAACAGGGCCAGGCCCACCTGTCTCCTAGGTGGTCTCAACCTGCCCTGTCGCTCCGCCACAAAGTAACAGTTGAGGGCCGTCGGGAACCCAGGCCCACCTCTACCGGGATGGAGCCACCTGTCCTTTCAGCCCCCTCGTCAGAATCACTTGCGGGTACTCAATGAGCTGACCCGACTTTAGTCACCATCTGTATAGTATGTATGTATGTATAGTATATACTCGTGATCACCTCCCAAGTGATCACGGCCCGATAGTATAGCAAGGCAGACTGACAAGAATGTAGGGCCAATGATGATAAACTAGCATCCTATACTAAGCATTTAGGATTGCAGGTAAGGTATCAACAGATGTAGCGACAATGTCAGGCTATGCATCAGAATAGGATTAACGAAAGCAGTAACATGCTACACTACTCTAATGCAAGCAGTATAG
>NC_041392.1:174362230-174451724 GCF_002162155.2 Triticum dicoccoides
AGACTGACAAGAATGTAGGGCCAATGATGATAAACTAGCATCCTATACTAAGCATTTAGGATTGCAGGTAAGGTATCAACAGATGTAGCGACAATGTCAGGCTATGCATCAGAATAGGATTAACGAAAGCAGTAACATGGTACACTAATCTAATGCAAGCAGTATAGAGTAGAATAGGCGATATCTGGTGATCAAGGGGGGGGGGGGCTTGCCTGGTTGCTCTGGCAAGAGAGAGGGGTCGTCAACTCCGTAGTCGAACTGGTCGGCAACAGCGTCGGTCTCGTAGTCTACCGGAGAGAAGAGGGGGAAGAAATAATGAATACAGAGCAAACAAAGCATCACAAAATATAACAAGGCAATACGCGGTGTTCGGTGTGCCCTAACGCGGTAGTAGGTGATACCGGTGAAGGGGGAAAAACATCCGGGAAAGTATCCCCGGGGTTCCGTGTTTTCGGGCAGAGGAGCCGGAGGGGGAAAGTTGCGAGTTTGATATGTTAGGGGTGTGTGGTGGACGAACGGGCTGCGTATCCTGAATCGTCTCGTCGTTCTGATCAACTTTCATGTTGAAAATATTTTAATCCGAGTTACGGATTAAAAGATATAATTTTCTAAAGATTTTATTAATTTCTGAAATTTAACTAATTAATTATTTAATTCGAAAATGAATTTATGATGTCAGCATGATGTCATGCTGACGTCAGCAGTCAACAGGGTTGACTTGGTCAACCTGATAGGTGGTCCCCGTTCGTCATTGACTGTTTAGTCTAATTAATGTTTAGCTAATCTAATTACTGTTTAATTAAACTAATTAGTTAATTAGGTTAATCTAATTATGATTAATTAACTTAATTAATTCCTTAATTAATTAATTAATTTAATTATTATTTAGTTATTTAATATATTTTTTTTTTAAATTCTTTCTTTTTATAAAACCGTTCTGGGGCGGGGCCCCCATGTCATTGGCCAGAGGGGCCATAGCGGGTTACGGGCGCTGGGTGCTGGGTCACAGGCGTGCGGTTTTTGCCCGAACGGCGAGCGGTGCGGGGCTAGCGGCAGGGAGGCGGCGACGGGCAGCAGTGGAGGCAGGGCGGCGCTAAGCAGCCGCGGTGGCGGCAGGTGCAGCGGTGCGAGCGCCGGACGGCGCGAGCGCCGGACGGAGCTGCGGGACAGGGAGGAGGAGGACCGGGACGTGTGGGCGTGGTGCGGTGTGGCGAGGGCGGCCCAGAGCATGAGCTCCGGCACGCGGGCGCTGCGGGGTGGGGGGGAAACGGCGCCGGCGACAGAGAAGGGAAGGAAGGGAGCTCACGGTGGGGAGTAGGGACCGTGGCAGTGGGCTCGATGGAGGTCGGGGGAAGTCCGACGAGGGAGATCCGGCGACGGGCGGCGTTAGTCCGGCGACGACGGGGTCCCGAGCTCGTGCTCGTGGTCGAAGAGGAGGTAGTAGACGATGGCGCCGCGGGCGGAGAGGAAGGAGGCCGAGAGGAGCCGACGAGGACGAGGCGTGGTCGAGGCGGCGAAGGGGCTCCCGCGTCGAGCGGCGTCCCAGGCGGCGAGGTCGAGGTCCAGCGGCGGGGCGGCGTGCGCGGTCGGGCCACGATCCGATCTGGATCGTGGAGGGAAGGGGAAAGCGAGTGGGGGGGGAAGTGGCTGTTCGGTTAGGGTTAGGGGAAGTGGGGGGAGAGGGTAAGGGAGTGGGGGCGCGGCCGGTTGGGCCAGGTGGGCCGGCCTGAGGAGGTGGGCTGCCTGGTCCAGTGGGTGGGGGGTTCTCTCCTCTTTTTTTTGTTTTGGTTTTGCATTTTCTTTTCTTTTATCTATTTACTTTTCTGTTTTTAAATCATGTTAAGTTATTTAGGCATTTTATAAAAATGTGTTTACTACACCATAATTACCCTTGTAATATTCAGCACCGCCCGAACATTTTTGTTTCAACTTTTGAAAACTTTTGTTGTTTGACCTACTTTGAATTTAAATATTGAAACGGTTTCGAATCATCACGAGGTTAGCAACAGTAACCGAGGTGACGTGGCATGATTAGCGTGGGATTACTGTAGCATGATTTTCCGGGCGTCACAGCATGGCAGCTTGATTGTTGCTTTTAGGATGTACATGTACCCAGGTGGATCAAATACAGATACCGATCATATATTTTTGTTTACTCGTATGTTTTTCATGTGTCTGCCAAGCATTTTGACAAATTGATTATATCATTCAGATGTATTCAAGCCAGGTTTCTGTGATCCAAAAAAATCATGTGGCACTGGCTTTCTTATTACAGACAAAACTAAATGTGGAGAAGTAGATATGTTATTATTTGGTAACTGAATTGAATTACCTTTGAATAAAACTCCCATTAGCTTTTTTCGGAGGTGCTGTAATGATTTGACGGAAAGGATTTTATATTTCCATGTCGATCAACTGGACAACTACACAACTTCTGATCCTAAAGCCTTTCTTTAAAAGGGACTGGTCAATACAGCTCCATGTTGTGCTATCTTGCTGTTGGGCTCTTTTTTCTTTTCTTAAAATGGTCAGATATCTCTCATAATGTTTTATTCGTGGTTGATTGCTTATATCCAAAATAATTATGTTAGTACACTGAAGTTAATTTCTATTCCCTCCATCCCAAAATAAGTGTCTCACTTTTTTGGGACGGAGGGAGTACATTATTAGTCAAGTTGGCTAAATAGTTTTTGCGCTACTGAGATATATATGCGCACTACATTCTAACCCTCTAAATTGTTGTGCTATTGAGTTTAATCCAGAATATAATTATGTTAGTACACTCTGCAATATAATTATATTATACTCTACTTTTCTCAGTTTTCTGGTCCATATTAGTTTGCTCGAGCTTGTTTTTACATCTGGTCATATTTACACCTCTCCGCCGACTGCCACCTATCATGCAGGAGGGAGATGGCTTTGCCAGGTCATCAACGCCCATCGGCAACTTCCGGTAGGCGCCGTCCCATTCTTCCTCCCCTTACTCCGATGCCTTCATGGCCAAAATCATTAGCAGCAGCAAGAAGGTTAAGCACCAACTATGGTTAAAAGCTTTGTCTCTTTTGTGTACTATCCATGAAGATCTGACTTTGCTGGTCAGATCAGAAATTCAAGTAATACGACTATTGCGATGCATCTTCCTACGCGTGTGTATTTATTTGCATTATCAATATTTTCCTCCAAATAATTTGTTGGTCATAAATTATTTTGCATTATTGATGATTAATTTGAAATTGAAATGACAACATGGCCGGGTTTTATAAGTGTAATGGGTTCAAGTGTGACCTTCCAGTCAAGAAATGTCCTCAGCAAGAAGCTTATGTGAAGATCCCTTTTCCACTTTGAATGAATTTACTGTATATATCTCTTATTTAGTTTAGTTCATCATTCATAGATGCATGGTGGAATATTTTTGTCCTTCACAGGTTAAATGAGCATTGCGTAAAAGTCTGTCTAAGTCTCTTTCTTATTCTTCTATAAACTGGAAGGCAAATATAGATTTCTCACGCATAGTTTATCAATCATGATCTCACCTCCTTTCTATATGCAGACAGTGTGGTGCTCACTGGGGATGCTTGCAGATTGGTAGTGGATGTGTGCAGTGATGGAGGGTTATGTCCCATGGGTGATAGGCATGGTGATGTTCACCACTGGTATGGAGAGAACAGGGAAAAAGATAACTTCCCTTGAACTATGAAATGTGGTAACGAAATTAGAAATCATTGTGGTGATATAACTATTTCATATGACCAAAATGAAATCGCATTGCACTAATTAAAGAGTCGCCTGCTATATTTGTTATTTCATTCTATAATTTATGTTTATACAATGAAAACGAACCTGCTAAATGCTCTAGGACAAAGGCTGGGATGAAATCTGCTGCAGAGCCTCATGTGCTTCAAGTTTTCCATATGAATAAGAACTAAGTACTCTTTTTCTGTGGTATGAACGCATTTCCAGACCTATCAAGGCCAAGCTGCTAGCTAATTTTAATTTCTTTTTATGCAGATGAATCAACAAGTGTTCTCCAAAAGGATGAAGGTGAATATCAAGGGCACCGCTCTTTGATGATGCGCACCCATGGTTTGTTCACCACAATGCAATGACAAGATGTTCTCGATGGGTATGTAGCAGGAATCTCTTGTAGAGTTCAAAACCAGCCTTATTACCAATCATTTATGATGTGGTCGTTCTTGTCTTTCAGTAGAACAAAAGAAGTGGAACAAATGGGTTTAACTTGTATGCCTACTCCTGTTGCGATAAGCATTTGGTTTCCATCTGCAAGACAAGTTTCTGCTTGTGTAACAACAGTACTGTCTGGGTCGTCCAGTTTTTAGCTATCATTTGTTCTAGAATCATCCTGACCATTGGGTTCCTCGTGTTCTCCTTGGTGGTTCTGTACATTGTCTCAAGACGCATTGGCCTGTTGATACTGCAAAGGAAGCTGGCTGATGCTAGAGATCAGGCTCAGTATCAGCTGAAGACATCTTGGAAAAAGTACAGGAGGGACCTGCTCAAACAAATGCTCCTCCCATCTATGATGAACTGTGATTTTACTTTCATCAATTGTTTATACATGAGCTTACATCCAGAAGCAAGCTTACCTCTTAGAGTTCTTATTTCTTAGTACATGTTGTCTAAAGTAACATTTTCCCAAAAAGGCTATTACTGGTGCGTTAACCTGCTGCTGGAATTGAGCTGAAATCGAAGTATGCTTTATATTGCATCCATCAAGCATAAAAAGTCTGTAGTCAAACTATATTCAGTTGGATGAAGTGTACACCATCGGTCCTAAGAGTATTATGGGTGTGTCAAGCAGGTTTTATAAGTTTGAAAATGCCCACCAGGGACCTATATGTGATTAAGTCATTTATCATGGGTTCTAACCTATTCTTTTTTTAAATGGCTAGCCTTCATCAATCTAATTTTCTTAACATATAAGTATGTCGCCTCATCAAATAACATGGATGAAAAAAGGTCCACCTCAACATACAACCATACAGAAAAAATACAGCTCAACATGCAAACATGTGTAAGAATTTCAATCTATTATGTACTTTATATTTAATAATTATTTTAAAATTATACAATAATAATACGCAATAAAACATAGGTGTTTACTACTTTTAGTCATTGTACTCTGTGTTTTTGGCCCTTTTCTTCTTGTATAAAGTTACCTGCAACACTCTTGTATGGTTAAAAATACTAATTTAAACGTTTTGTGTCTTTGTCGGTTACTCATTTTCTCTTACCATTGTATTTTCGTTGAGTTGATGGCGGCTTGTTTTTTCTGTAAGTTCATTTTCTAGGAGAGTGAGATGTGGGATACACACTCTGAAATGTTTGGTTTCTTTCAAACCATTTATTAGCTAACTAATTTTGGATGTTGTTGCACACAATACAATTGTACTCTGTTGTTGTCATCTTGCATTTTATGAGAGCTTAGCTTTGTACAATCATTTAGACTTTTATACAAAAGGCTAAGTTCTTAACATATGTTCAAACACAAAGTTATTAAAAAAATCAAATATTTTCAACGAGCACATGGTTTTAAACGGGTCTCTGCGCCATTTGGTGCAACGGGTCATCTAGTATTATTGAAAGTGGGTTTGGAAGAGTGTCAACTTTAGATCCCACATATTTGGAGAATGTTCAATCTTATGAAGTTTTTGATAAAAGTGGGTTTGGAGAGGTCATGACTTTAGTTAATGTTAATCCCACTATTTTGGAAGAATGTCAACTTTGCATACATGTGGATCATGTTAAGAATATGTTGTGTGATAGATATATTGTTGAATTTGATTATGATCCCACATGTAATTATTATGAGAGAGGAAAATATGGTGTTAGAAATTTTCATGTTACTAAATTAGCTTTCGTTATATTGAGATTGCTATTGTTTGTTTCCGCTTCCTTGCATATCCTAGTTTTTGCTTGCCTTAATAATTTGTTTGCCTATAAGATTACTATGCATAGGAAGTATGTTATACTTAGATGTGTTTGTCATGTGTTTTATGATGCTCTCTTTGTGCTTCAATTCTTGTCTTTCATGTGAGCATCATTGAAATCTTATGCCTGGCTATAAGGTTTTAAAGAAAAGCGTTTGTTGGAAGACAACCCAATATTTTTCCTTCCTGTTATTCAATAAATAATCCATCTAGCCTCTGTTTAGATGTGGTTTTATGCTTTTAATTAGTGTTTGTGCCAAGTAGAACCGTTGGGAAGACTTGGGGGAAGTCTTTTTGATCTTGCTGTAAAAAACAGAAACTTTAGCGCTCACGAGAATTGCTGCCATTTTTTATTGGAGAGTGCTATTTAGTTAATTCTTTTTGCAGGTGATTAATATATAAATTCCTCACGTCCAGCAATTTATTTTAAAATTTTTGGGGTTCCAGAAGTTTGCGTTAGTTACATATTACTACAGACTGTTCTGTTTTTGACAGATTATGTTTTTCGTGTGTTGTTTGCTTATTTTAATGAATCTATGGCTAGTAAAAGAGTTTATAAACCATAGAGAAGTTGGAATACATTAGGTTTAACACCAATATAAATAAATAATGAGTTCATTACAGTATGTTGAAGTGGTGTTTTGTTTTCTTTCGCTAACGGAGCTCACGAGGTTCTCTTGTTAAGTTTTGTGTTGTGAAGTTTTCAAGTTTTGGGTAAAGATTTGATGGATTATGGAACAAGGAGTGGCAAGAGACTAAGCTTAAGGATTACCAGGCACCCCAAGGTAAAATACAAGGACACCAAAAATCCTAAGCTTGGGGATGCCCCGGAAGGCATCTCCTCTTTTGTCTTCGTTCATCGGTAACTTTACTTGAAGCTATATTTTTATTCGTCACATGATATGTGTTTTGCTTGGAGCGTCTTGTATGATTTGAGTCTTTGATTTTTAGTTTACCACAATCATCCTTGCTGTACACACCTTTTGAGAGACACACACACATGAATTAAAATTTATTAGAATACTCTATGTGCTTCACTTATATCTTTTGAGCTATATAGTTTTTGCTCTAGTGCTTCACTTATATCTTTTAGAGCATGGTGGTGGTTTTATTTTATAGAAATAATTAATCTCTCATGCTTCACTTGTATTATTTTGAGAGTCCTTTAGAACAACATGGAAATTTTCTTTTAGGCATAATAAAAAATTTCATACAAGTGCATTGAATACTAAGAGAAGTTTGATACTTGATGATTGTTTTGAGATATGGAGATGGTGATATTAGAGTCATGCTAGTTGAGTAGTTGTGAATTTGAGAAATACTTGTGTTAAAGTTTGTGATTCCCGTAGCATGCACGTATGGTGAACCGTTATGTGATGAAGTCGGAGCATGATTTATTTATTGATTGCCTTCCTTATGAGTGGCGGTCGGGGACGAGCGATGGTCTTTTCCTACCAATCTATCCCCCTAGGAGCATGCACGTAGTACTTTGTTTCGATAACTAATAGATTTTTGCAATAAGTATGTGAGTCTTTATGACTAATGTTGAGCCCATGGATTATACGCACCCTCACCCTTCCACAATTGCTAGCCTCTCTAGTACCGCGCAACTTTCGCCGGTACCATAAACCCACCATATACCTTCCTCAAAACAGCCACCATACCTACCTGTTATGGAATTTTCTTAGCCATTCCGAGATATATTGCCATGCAATTTTCCACCGTTCCGTTTGCTATGACACACTTCATCATTGTCATATTGCTTTGCATGATCATGTAGTTGACATCGTATTTGTGGCAAAGTCACCATTCATAATTCTTTCATACATGTCACTCTTGATTCATTGCATATCCCTGTACACCGCCGGAGGCATTCACATAGAGTCATATTTTGTTCTAAGTATTGAGTTGTAATTCTTGAGTTGTAAGTAAAAAGAAGTGTGATGATCATCATTATTAGAGCATTGTCCCAGTGAGGAAAGGATGATGGAGACTATGATTCCCCCACAAGTCAGGATGAGACTTCGGACGAAAAAAAGGAGAAAAGAGGCCACAAAAACAAAGAAGGCCCAAATAAAAAAAGAGAGAAAAGAGAGAAGGGACAATGTTACTATCCTTTTTCCACACTTGTGCTTCAAAGTAGCACCATGATCTTCATGATAGAGAGTCTCCTATGTTGTCACTTTCATAAACTAGTGGGAATTTTACATTACAGAACTTGGCTTGTATATTCCAATGATGGGCTTCCTCATATTGCCCTAGGTCTTCGTGAGCAAGCAAGTTGAATGCACACACACTTAGTTTCTTTTGTTTAACTTTCATACACTTATAGCTCTAGTGCATCTGTTGCATGGCAATCCCTACTCACTCACATTGATATTTATTGATGGGCATCTCCATAGCCCGTTGATACGCCTAGTTGATGTGAGACTATCTTCTCCTTTTTGTCTTCTCCACAACCACCATTCTATTCCAACATAGTGCTATATCCATGGCTCACGCTCATATATTGCGTGAAGATTGAAAAAGTTTGAGAACATCAAACATATGAAACAATTGCTTGGGTTGTCATCGGGGTTGTGCATGATTTAATATTTTGTGTGATGAAGATAGAGCATAGCCAGACTATATGATTTTGTAGGGATAACTTTCTTTGGCCATGTTATATTGAGATGACATGATTGCTTAGTTAGTATGCTTGAAGTATTATTATTTCTATGTCAATATTAAACTTTTATCTTGAATCTTTCGGATCTGAACATTCATGCCACAATAAAGAAAAATTACATTGAGAAATATGTTAGGAAGCATTCCACATCAAAAATTCTGTTTTTATCATTTACCTACTCGAGGACGAGCAGGAATTAAGCTTGGGGATGCTTGATATGTCTCCGATGTATCTATAATTTTTTATTGTTACATGCTATTATATTATCTATTTTGGATGTTAATGGGCTTATTTTTACACTTTTATATTATTTTGTGGACTAACCTATTAACCGGAGGCCCAGCCCAAATTGCTGTTTTTTTGCCTATTTTAGAGTTTCGCCAAAAAGGAATATCAAACGGAGTCCAAACGGAATGAAACCTTCGGGAGCGTTATTTTTGGAACAAACGTGATCCAGGAGACTTGGAGTGGACGTCAAGAAACAATCTAGGAGGCCACGAGGTAGGGGGCGTGCCCACCCCCTAGGCGCGCCCTCCATCCTCGTGGGCCCCTCGTTGCTCCACCGACCTACTTCTTCCTCCTATATATATCCATATACCCGAGAAACATCCAGGAGCACCACGAAACCCTATTTCCACCGCCGCAACCTTCTGTACCCAAGAGATCCCATCTTGGGGCCTTTTCCGGAGCTCCGCCGGAGGGGGCATTGATCACGGAGGGCTTCTACATCAACTCCATGCCCCCTCCAATGATGTGTGAGTAGTTTAGTTCAGACCTTCAGGTCCATAGCTAGTAGCGAAATGGCTTCTTCTCTCTCTTTGGATCTCAATACAAAGTTCTCCTCGATTCTCTTGGAGATCTATTCGATGTAATCTTCTTTTGCGGTGTGTTTGTCGAGATCCGATGAATTGTGGGTTTATGATCCAGATTATCTATGAACAATATTTGAATCTTCTCTGAATTCTTTTATGTATGATTGGTTTATCTTTGCAAGTCTCTTTGAATTATCAGTTTGGTTTGGCCTACTAGATTGATCTTTCTTGCAATGGGAGAAGTGCTTAGCTTTGGGTTCAATCCTGCGGTGCTCGATCCCAGTGACAGAAAGGGAAACGACACGTATTGTATTGTTGCCATCAAGGATAAAAAGATGGGGTTTATATCATATTGCATGAGTTTATCCCTCTACATCATGTCATCTTGCTTAAGGCGTTACTCTGTTCTTATGAACTTAATACTCTAGATGCATGCTAGATAGCGATCGATGTGTGGAGTAATAGTAGTAGATGCAAGATCGTTTCAGTCTACTTGTCTCGGACGTGATGCCTATATACATGATCATTCATAGATATTCTCATAATTATTCGCTTTTCTATCAATTGCTCGACAGTAAATTGTTCACCCACCGCAATACTTCTGCTATCTTGAGAGAAGCCACTAGTGAAACCTATGGCCCCCGGGTCTATTCTCCACCATACAAGTTTGCAATCTACTTTATTTTTCTATCTTTTACTTTCAATCTATATCATAAAAATACCAAAAAAAATTATCAAGAGGTTCTTATTTGTGTGTGTAGGTACGAGGTGACTCGCGCGTGGTCTTCTATTGGATTGATACCTTGGTTCTCAAAAACTGAGGGAAATACTTACGGTGCTTTACTACACCACCCTTTCCTCTTCAAGGGAAAACCAATGCAGTGCTCAAGAGGTAGCAATGTGAAACTAGGTGGTATAAATTTAGCAACAATGTAATTAGCATAATCATCATACCATGGAGCAGTACGAGAAGCATTTATGACAGCTAATTGTTCATCAGGAAAGATATCATCTATAGGTAGTGGGTCATCAAGAACATATTCTAACCTAGACAAGTTATCTGCAATGGGGTTCTCAGCTCCCTTTCTATCAATAATATGCAAATCAAATTCTTTTTCAGTAGTAACATAATTTCTCTGGGCACTGTCTAGAGTTTTACTAGCATATTGGATGACATTTAATTTCTTATCAACTCTTTGTCCTAAAACAGCACCTACAGCGTAATCACTAGCATCACACATAATTTGAAAGTGTAAATTCCAATCAGGTGGCTGAACAATGGGTGCAGAAATCAAAGCTTTCTTAAGTATTTCAAATGCTTCTACACAATCATCATCAAAGACAAAAGGAACATCCTTTTGTAAGAGATTAGTCAGAGGCCTGGAAATTTTTGAGAAGTCTTTAATGAACCTCTTATAAAACCCGGCATCACCAAGGAAACTTCTTATACCTTTAATGTCCTTTGGACACAACATCTTTTCAATAGCATCAACTTTAGCTTTATCAACTTCAATACCTCTTTTAGAAATTTTATGCCCCAAGACAATGCCTTCATTAACCATAAAGTGGCACTTCTCCCAATTCAAGACAAGATTAGTTTCTTCACATCTCTGCAAAACTCGATTAAGGTTGCTTAAGCAATCATCAAAAGAAGTTCCATATACAAAAAAATCATCCATGAAAACCTCAACAATCTTTTCACAAAAGTCAGAGAATATAGCAGTCATACATCTTTGAAAGGTAGCAGGTGCATTACATAAACCAAAAGGCATACATCTATAAGCAAAGGTACCGAAAGGGCAAGTAAAAATGGTCCTTTCCCGATCCTCTTTCGACACAGGTATTTGGGAGAAACCAGAATAACTATCTAGAAATCAAAAATGTGTATGTTTGGATAATCTTTCTAGCATTTGATCAATAAAAGGTAAAGGGTAATGATCCTTTTTAGTAGCTTTATTTAATTTGCAGAAGTTAATTACCATTCTATAACCTGTAACAATTCTTTGTGGGATCAATTCATCTTTATCATTAGGAACAACAGTAATACCTTCCTTCTTAGGGACACAATGGACATGACTTACCCACTGACTGTCAACAAGGGGATAAATTATACCTGCCTCAAGAAGCTTTAGTATTTCTTTTCTTACCACTTATTTCATCTTAGGATTTAACCGTCATTGGTGATCAACAACCGGTTTAGCATCTTTCTCCAATTTTATTTTGTGCTGGCATAGAGTGGGGCTAATGCCCTTAAGATCATCAAGAGTATATCCAATAGCAGCACGGTTCTTCTTCAGAGTTTTCAATAATTTATCTTCTTCCTGCTCTGAAAGGTTAGCACTAATAATAACAGGATATATCTTCTTTTCATCAAGATAAGCATAGTTAAGAGTATCAGGTAATGGTTTAAGCTCACACACGGGGTCACCCTTGGGTGGAGGAGGATCTCCTAGAATTTCAACAGGCAAGTTGTGTTTCAAAATAGGTCCCTGTTTAAAGAATACTTCATCTATTTTCCTTCTTTCATTCATAAACATATCATTTTCATGGTCTAGAAAATATTGTTCTAAAGGATCACTAGGAGGCACGACAATAGAAGCGAAACCAATAATTTCATCTTTACTAGGCAATTCTTTATCATGGGCTTGTCTACGAAATTTAGCAAAATTAAAATTATGAGACATATCCCCTAAACTAACAGAAACAATATCCTTTGTGCAGTATATCTTAGCATTAACAGTATTCAAGAAGGGTCTACCAAATATAATGGGACAAAAGTCATCTTGTTGGGAACCAAGAACAAGAAAATTAGCAGGATATTTAACTTTCCCACACAAGACTTCAACATCTCTAACAATCACAAATGGTGAAATATTATCTCTATTGGCAAGCTTAATTGTAACATCAATATCTTCTATCTCAGCAGGTGCAATATCATGCATAATTTCTTCATATAAAGAATGAGGTATTGCACTAGCACTAGCACCCATATCACATAAGCCATGATAGCAATGATCTCCTATTTTAACAGAAATAACATGCATGCCTAAAACAGGTCTATGTTTATTTTTAGTATCGGGTCTAGCAATTCTAGCAGCTTCATCACAAAAGTAAATAACATGCCCATCAATATTATCGGACAAGAGATTTTTAACCATAGCAATACTAGGTTCAAATTTAATTTTCTCGGAGGGTGTAGGTGTTCTAGTATTACTCTTAAGAACCACAGTTCAAGCTTTAGCATGATCCTTTATTCTGACAGGGAAAGGTGGTTTCTCAATATAAGCGGTAGGAACAATAGGATCAACATTATAAGTGATAGTCTTTTCTACAACTTTAATAGGTTCAACTACTTTTACTTCAATGGGAGGATGATATTTAAGCCACTTATCCTTAGGGAGATCAACATGAGTAGCAAAAGATTCAGAAAAAGAAGCTACTATCTCAGAGTCAAGTTCATATTTAGTGCTAAATTCACGAAAAGCATCGGTATGCATAAAAGATTTAACACAATCATACTTAGGTGTTATACCTGACTCCTTACCTTCGTAGAGTTCCTAATCTTCAGAGTTGTGTTTAATTCTTCCAATAAATCCCATTTGAATTCAATAGTCTTCATCATAAAAGATCCAGTACAAGAAGTATCGAGCATGGAGCTATTATTGAGAGAAAGCCGAGCATAAAATTTTTGAATAATAATTTCTCTTGAGAGCTCATGATTGGGGCTTGAATATAACATTGACTTAAGCCTCCCCCAAGATTGAGCGATGCTTTCCCCTTCACGAGGCCAAAAATTATATATATAATTACGATCATGATGAACCAGATGCATAGGATAAAACTTCTGATGAAATTCCAATTTCAATCGGTTGTAGTTCAATGATCCAATATCATCGCATAGCCTAAACCATGTCAATGTCTTTCCCTTCAAAGATAAAGGGAAAACCTTCTTCTTGATAACATCCTCGGGCATACCTGCAAGCTTAAATAATCCACAAACTTCATCCACATAGATTAGGTGCATGTCGGGATGCAGTGTTCCATCTCTTGTAAAAGGATTAGCTAGCAGTTTCTCTATCACACCCGAAGGAATTTCAAAATAAACATTTTCAGTAGGTTTAGTAGGTTGAGGAGAAACTCTTTGCTCTACTGGTCGGGGCGAAGATACCCTGAACAAGCCCCTTAAAGGATTACTTTCCATAGTAACAAGAGACAGTAAATTTCAGCACACTATATAAATTTTCCTTACCAAATTCCACCTACCAAAGGTGCTTAGATCCCCGGCAACGGCGCCAGAAAAGAGTCTTGATGACCCACAAGTATAGGGGATCTATCGTAGTCCTTTCGATAAGTAAGAGTGTCAAACCCAACGAGGAGAAGAAGGAAATGATAAGCAGTTTTCAGTAAGGTATTCTCTGCAAGCACTGAAATTATCGGTAACAGATAGTTTTGTGATAACGTAATTTGTAACGCGTAACAAGTAATAAAAGTAAATAAGGTGCAGCAAGATGGCCCAACCCTTTTTGTAGCAAAGGACAAGCCTGGACAAACTCTTATATAAAGGAAAGCGCTCCCAGGGACACATGGGAATTATCGTCAAGCTAGTTTTCATCACTCTCATATGATTCACGTTCGTTACTTTGATAATTTGATATGTGGGTGGATCGGTGCTTGGGTACTGCCCTTCCTTGGACAAGTATCCCACTTATGATTAACCCCTCTTTCAAGCATCAGGAACTACAAAAGAAGTATTAACGTAAACCTAACCATAGCATGAAACATATGGATCCAAATCAGCCCCTTACGAAGCAACTCATAAACTAGGGTTTAAGCTTCTGTCACTCTAGCAACCCATCATCTACTTATTACTTACCAATGCCTTCCCCTAGGCCCAAACAATGGTGAAGTGTAATGTAGTCGACGTTCACATGACACCACTAGCGGAAAGACAACATACATCTCATCAAAATATTGAACGAATACCAAATTCACATGACTACTTATAGCAAGACTTCTCCCATGTCCTCAGGAACAAACGTAACTACTCACAAATCATATTCATGTTCATAATCAGAGGGGTATTAATATGCATAAAGGATCTAAACATATGATCTTCCACCAAATAAACCAGCTAGCATCAACTACAAGGGGTAATCAACACTACTAGCAACCCACAGGTACCAATCTAAGGTTTTGGGACAAAGATTGGATACAAGAGATGAACTAGGTTTTGAGATGAGATGGTGCTGGTGAAGATGTTGATGGAGATTGACCCCCTCCTGATGAGAGGATCGATGGTGATGACGATGGTCATGATTTCCCCCTCCCGAAGGGATGTTTCCCCAGCAGAACAGCTCCGCCGAAGCCCTAGATTGGTTCCGCCAAGGTTCCGCCTCGTGGCGGCGGAGCTTCGTCCCGAAAGCTTGCTTATGATTTTTTCCAGGGCAAAAGACTTCATATAGACAAAGATAGGCACCGGAGGCCCTCTAGGGGGCCCACAAGACAGGGGGCATGCCTAGGGGGTAGGGCGCGCCCCCACCCTCGTGGATGGTGGGTGGCCCCCCTCTGGTGCTTTCTTCACCCAATATTTTTTATATATTCCAAAACTGACTTCCGTGGAGTTTCAAGACTTTTGGAGTTGTGCAGAATAGGTCCTTAATATTTGCTCCTTTTCGATCCCACATTTCCAGCTGCCGGCATTCTCCCTCTTCGTGCAAACCTTGTAAAATAAGAGAGAATAGACATAAGTATTGTGACATAATGTGCCCATAATGCAATAAATATCGATATAAAAGCATGATGCAAAATGGACGTATCAGGATGCTTGCGGGAGGGTTAATCATAAGTAGGAGGTTTGTTCAAGTAAGAACAACACCTAAGCGTCGGTCCACCCACATATCAAATTATCAAAGTAGCGAACACGAATCAAACCAACATGATGAAAGTGACTAGATGAAATTCCCATGTACCCTCAAGAATGCTTTGCTTATCATAAGAGACCGTTTTGGCATCTCCTTTTCCTCAAAAGGATTGGGCTACCTTGCTGCACTTTTGTTACTATTATCATTACTTACTCGTTACAAATTATCTTGCTATCAAACTACTCCGCTACTTACAATTTCAGCACTTGCAGACATTACCTTACTGAAAACTACTTGTCATTTCCTTCCGCTCCTCGTTGGGTTCAACACTCTTAATTATCGAAAAGAGCTACATTGATCCCCCTATACTTGTGGGTCATCAAGGCTATTTTCTGGCGCCGTTTCCGGGGAGTGAAGTGCCTTTGGTAAGTGGAATTTGGTAAGGAAACATTTATATAGTGTGCTGAAATTTATTGTCACTAGTTACTATGGAAAACAATCCTTTGAGAGGTTTGTTCGGGGTATCTTCACCTTGTCCGGAACCACAATTAGTTACCCCTCAACCTATTGCACCTACTGAAAATATTGAATATGAAATTCCTTTGGTATGATAGAACAACTGCTAGCTAATCCTTATGCAGGATATGGAACCGAACATCCTGATATGCACTTGATATATGTGGAACAAATTTATGGATTGTTTAAGCTTGCAGGTTTACCCGGGGGTAGAGTTATGAAGAAGGTCTTCCCTTTATCTTTGAAGGGAAAAACAGTGGCATGGTATAAGCTATGCGATGATATTGGATCATGGAATTGGAATCGTTTGAAATTGGAGTTCCACCAAAAAATTATCCTATGCATCTAGTTCATCGTGACCGGAATTACATATCTAATTTTTGGCCTCGTGAGAAAGTATCTCTCTAGCTTGGGAGAGGCTTAAGTTAATGTTATATTCATGCCCCAATCATGATCTCTCAAGAGAAATTATTATTCAGAATTTTTATGCTCGGCTTTCTCGTAATGATCAAACCATGCTTGATACTTCTTGTGCTGGTTCCTTTACGAAGAAGACTATTGAATTCTGGTGGGATCTTTTGGAAAGAATTAGACGCAACTCTGAAGATTGGAACTCG
Source organism: Triticum dicoccoides (assembly GCF_002162155.2). Classification (NCBI taxonomy): domain Eukaryota; kingdom Viridiplantae; phylum Streptophyta; class Magnoliopsida; order Poales; family Poaceae; genus Triticum; species Triticum dicoccoides. The sequence goes on from NC_041392.1 coordinate 174,378,653, forward strand.
ACAAAGGTAAAGAGTCAGGTATTAAACGTGAGTATAATTGTGTTAAATCTTTCATCTATACCGATGCATTTCAAAAGTTTAGCACTAAATATGGACGTGACTATGAGATAGTAGCCTCCTTTTGTGAATCGTTTGCTACTCATGTTGAACTCCCTAAATAGAAGTGGTTTAAATATCACCCACCTATTAAATAAGAATTTAGAGAACCAATACCAAGTAAAGAAGGAACTATACTTTACAATGTTGATCCAGTTGTTCCTTCTGCTTATATTGAGAAACCACCTTTCCCTGTTAGGATAAAGGAACATGCTAAAGTTTCAACTGTGGTTAATAAAAGCTATATTAGAAAACCTAAACCTGATGAGCAAATTAAATTTGAACCTAGTATTGCTATGGTTAAAGATCTCTTAGAAGAAGATATGGATGGGCATGTTATTTACTTCTGTGAAGAAGCTGCTAGAATTGCCAAACCTGATAAAAAATATAAACATAGACCCATTGTTGGCATGCCTGTCATTTTAGTTAAAATAGGATATCACTGTTATCATGGTTTATGTGACATGGGTGCTAGTGTGAGTGATATTCCTTACACCTTATATCAAGAAATTAAGACATAGCACCTGCAGAAAATAGAAGAAACATATGTTACTATTAAACTTGATAATAGAGACACCATATCACCAGTTGGGATTGTTAGAGATGTTGAAGTCTTGTGTGGGAAATAAAATACCCTACTGATTTTCTTGTTCTTGGTTCCCCACAAGATGACTTTTGTCCCAATATTTTTGGTAGACCTTTCTTCAATACAGTTAATGCCAAGATAGATTGTAAGAAACAAACTGTTGGTGTTAGCTTTGGTGATGAGTCTCATGAGTATAATTTTTCCAAGTTTAGTAGAAATCTTCATGAGAAAGAATTTCCTAGTAAAGATGAATTAATTGGTCTTTCTTCTATTGCTGTACCACCTACTGATCCTTTAGAACAATATTTACGAGACCATGATAATGATTTTCATATGCATGAAAGAAATGAAATAGATAAAAATTTGTTTCAACAACGTCCTCTGCTTAAACACAATTTGCCAATTGAAACTTTGGGAGGTCCTCCTCCACCTAAAGGTGATCCTGTGTTTGAATTAAAACAATTGCCAGACACTTTGAAATATGCTTATCTTGATGAAAAGAAGATATATCATGTTATTATTAGTGCTAACCTTTCAGAACATCAAGAAGAAAGATTATTGAAAGTTCTAAGGAAGCACCGAGCTGCTATTGGATAAACTCTTGATGATTTAAAGAGCATTAGTCCCACTCTATGCCAACACAAAATTAATATGGAACCTAATGCTAAACCCATTGTTGATCACCAACGTCGGTTAAATCGAAAGATGAAAGAAGTGGTAAGAACAGAAATATTAAAACTTCTGGAAGCAGGTATAATCTATCCTATAGTTGATAGTAGATGGGTAAGTCATGTTCATTGTGTTCCTAAGAAAGGAGGTATTATTGTTGTTCCTAATGACAAGAATGAACTTATTCCACAAAGAATTGTCGCAGGCTATAGAATGGTAATTGATTTTGGAAAATTAAACAAAGCAACTAGAAAAGATCATTACCATTTGCCTTCTATTGATCAAATGCTAGAAAGATTATCTAAGCACACACACTTTTGCTTCCTTGATGGATATTCTGTCTTTTCACAAATACCTGTTTCTCAACCTGATCAAGAAAAGTCCACTTTTACCTGTCCTTTTGGAACCTATGATTGTAGACGTATGCCTTTTGGTTTATGTAATGCACCTACTACCTTTCAAAGATGTATGACTCCTATATTCTCTGAATTTTGTGAAAAGATTGTTGAGGTTTTCACGGATGACTTTTCTGTTTATGGGAAGTCTTTTGATGATTGTTTAAGCAATCTTGATCGAGTTTTGCAGAGATGTGAACAAACAAATCTTGTCTTGAATTGGGAAAAGTCCCACTTTATGGTTAATGAAGGCATTGTCTTGGGTCATAAAATTTCTGAAAGAGGTATTGAAGTGGATCTAGCCAAGGTTGATGCAATCGAGAAAATGCCATGTCCTAAAGATATAAAAGGTATTTGTAGTTTCTTAGGTCATGCTGGTTTCTATAGGAGATTTATCAAAGACTTTTCAAAAATTTCTAGGCCTCTTACTAGTCTCTTGCAAAAGGACATTCCTTTTGTTTTTGATGATGATTGTTTAGAAGCCTTTGAAACACTTAAGAAAGCCTTAATTTCTGCACGTATTGTTCAACCACCTGATTGGAACTTGCCTTTTGAAATTATGTGTGATGCTAGTGATTATGTTGTTGGTGCTGTTCTAGGAAAAAGAGTTGATAAGAAACTCAATGTTATTCATTATGATAGTAAAACTCTAGACAGTGCTCATAGAAATTATGCATCTACTAAAAAAGAATTCTTAGTAGTTGTGTTTGCTTGTGATAAATTTAGACCTTGTATTGTTGATTCCAAAGCAACTGTTCACACAGACCATGCTGCTATTATATATCTTATGGAAAAGAAAGATGATAAACCTACACTTATTCGATGGGTTCTCTTGTTACAAGAATTTGATTTACATATCATTCATAGAAAAGGAGCTGAGAACCCAGTTGCTGATAATTTGTCTAGGCTTGAAAATGTGCTTGATGACCCACTACCTATTGATGATAGTTTTTCCTGATGAGCAATTAGCTGCAATAAATGTTTCTCATAGTACTCCTTGGTATGCTGATTATGCTAATTACATTGTTGCTAAATATTTACCACCTAGCTTCACATACCAACAAAAGAAAAAATTCTTCTATGATTTAAGACATTACTTTTGGGATGACCCACATCTTTATAAAGGAGTAGATGGTATTATTAGACGTTGTGTACCTGAGCATGAACAGGGAAAAATCCTACAAAATGTCACTCTGAGGCTTATGGAGGGCATCATGGTGGAGATAGAACTGCTCACAAGGTATTGCAATCTGGATTTTATTGGCCTACTCTCTTCAAGGATGCCCGTAAGTTCGTCTTATCTTGTGATGAATGTCAAAGGATAGGTAATATCGGTAAGCGTTAAGAAATGCCTATCAATTATTCACTTGCTGTTTAACCATTTGATGTTTGGGGATTTGATTACATGGGGCCTTTTCCTTCCAATAATGGGTATACACATATTTTGGTTGCTGTTGATTATGTTACTAAATGGGTAGAACCTAGTTCAACTAGTAGTGTTGATCACAACACCTCTATTAAAATGCTTAAGGAAGTTATTTTCCCAAGGTTTGGAGTCCCTAGATATTTAATGACTGATGGTGGTTCACACTTTATTCATGGTGCTTTCCGTAAAATGCTTGCCAAATCTGATGATAACCATCAAATTGCATCACCCTATCATCCTCAATCTAATGGTCAAGTTGAACTTAGCAATAGAGAAATAAAATTAATTTTGCAAAAGACTGTCAATAGGTCCAGGAAGAATTGGTCTAAGAAATTAGATGATGCACTTTGGGCTTATAGAACAACTTATAAAAATCCTATGGGTATGTCTCCTTATAAAATGGTTTATGGAAAAGCATGTCATTTGCCTCTTGAGTTAGAACACAAAGTATATTGGGTAATCAAAGAACTCAATTATGATTTCAAACTTGCTGGTGAAAAGAGGTTATTTGATATTAGCTCATTAGATGAATGGAGAACCCAAGCCTATGAAAATGCAAAAAAAAATTAAAGAAAAAGTTAAAAGATGGCATGACAAAAGAATTCAAAAGCGTGAGTTTAAAGTCGGAGAATATGTTCTTTTGTACAACTCTCATTTCAGATTCTTTGCAGGAAAACTCCTCTCAAAATGGGAAGGCCCATACATCACCGAGGAGGTTTACCGGTCCGGAGCCATCGAAATAAATAATTCCAAAGGTACTAACCTGAAGGTTGTCAATGGGCAATGAATAAAGCATTATATCTCAGGTATGCCTATTAATATTGGAAGTAATATTATCCAAACCATTACACCGGAAGAATACATAAAAGAGTCCTTCCGGAACACTCCGGAATCATGAAAATAAGGAGGTACGTGATACGGTAAGTAAACGGACTCCGAAAAATCCGCAAAAATAGTTTTTATCAGTTTTAGAATATTTTAAAATTTTGGGAATAAAGAAACTTCCAAGAAGCGTCCCCTGGTGGGCACAAGACACCAGGGCGTGCTAGGCATGGGTTGTGCCCACCTGGGACACCTCCCGTACTCCATTTTTCTACCATATACTTGTCCTCCAAGATAAAAAAAATCTATATATACTTCCCGAACATGTTGATCACCGTATCACGGAGAAATCCTCTGTTCTCTTTTCTTGTTGTTTTCTGTCAGATCTGTTGAGCCAGGCATCATCTCTTCTTCTTCCTCCAACAACGTGGAAGAGGATGCTTGGTTGATGAAGATCGAGCTGAAGAGAGAAGAGCCTGCAGGAGCTGTCAGAGGAGATGAGAGCAAGGAGGTTACCGTAGACCAGCCTCCGGTCTTCGAACAAGCACTGCCAGCTGACGAGGAGGAAGATATCCTTAAACCTTACCTTACTCATCTTACTCCTGCTGAGATTGAAGCCTTTCGCATCATTGAAATAGTTCGCATACAAAATAAGTATCTCACTCGTGAGAATATTCTGCATCAAGAGCACATCACCCACCTCCGGAGCGTCATCCGTCGATTGGAGAATCTTCTGATCCTTAAAGATAGGATCGCTTCAACACCACCATCATCATCTTCACCACCAAAGGAGAACTGAGTATCGGGTATGGGCACTCCCCTTGGCTTCCGCCAAGCTTGGGGGAGGTGCCCCGGTATCGTATCATCCCACTACCTTTTTGCTTTTACTTATTTTAGTTTGATTTTTTTGCTTTAGATGAATAAAAGTTTAGTTTGATCCTTTCTTCTTTGAGAGTTTGCTTAGTGATCTATCATTGTAATCGTGCGCAAGTTATATAATAAAGTTTAGTATGAGCTTTGCTTTCTTTACTTTCACGTTGCAAATAAAAGAAAAGAAATAAGAAAGGAAACAAATAAAAGAAAGGAAATAAATAATGAACATATTATATACTAATCCTATGGTAGGTGATGGCACCACATATGGAAAAGTATAAGTAGAAAATTTAATTAGAGATTGACAAACATAGCATTAGTCAATGATGCAACTCATGAAAAAATTAATAAGGGAAGAGAAGATTCACATATAAATATACTATCCTAGAAATCTTTTGTGATTGTGAGCCCTCATCGAAATATTATATGCCAAAATTGTTGACGTTAGACAAGGAAGACAACTTAATGATTTATGTTTGTTCATATTCACATAGAAGTCATATTGTCATAGATCCTTTAACATGTGGTGCTTGCCCCTATCTTTGCTAGCCAAAAATTCTGCACCAAGTAGAGATACTACTTGTGCATCCAAAAACCCTTAAACCAAATCTTAATTTCAAGTGTCCACCATACCTACCTAGGGATTGAGCCAGATCCATCAAGTAAGTTGTCATCGGTGCAAAAAGGCTATAAAAATTGCTTCTATAAGTGTGAGATCATTTAGTGTAAGAGAAAATTGAGCGTTGCACAAACTTGTGATGGTGGAGAATAAAAGCAACATACTGCATAATAAATGCCGCTATCACAAGGGGCAATGTAACATGACGTTCTTTTGCACTTAGGGATTGAGCATACAAACAAATAAGCGCATGGCAACCTTTACTTCCCTCTGCGAAGGGCCTATCTTTTACTTTTATGAAAAGAGTCAAAGTTTTCCCTCTATTCCTTTTATTTTTTCTCTTTTGGCAAGCATCATGTGGTGAGGAAAGATCTAGGCACATATGTCCAGTTGAATATGGGTGGCATGCGTTATTATTGTTGACATCACCCTCGAGGTGAGTATGTTGGGAGGCAAAATCATAAGCCCCTATCTTTCTATGTGTCCGATTGAAACGTTTTGCTCATGGGTACGAGGTGAGTGTTAGCAATCATAGAAGACTATATGATGGTTGATTATGTGGATTTTTCTAAAGGCTCCAACACGTGACTCTTCCTGAAAAGATGATGAATTGTAGTCACAAAGTTGACTGAGAACATAGTTTGTTCGTTTCTAATAGAGTTTTTGCTTTATACTTCGATTGTGTGATGAACTATTACTTATTCATGAGAAGTATATGATAAAAGTTCTATGATAAAAGTCCTATGTTTAATTTTGTTGTTGTTATAATAATCAACATGATGCTTCTATGTCCGTTTTTTGTTTTTATCGACACCTCTCTCTCAAAGCATGTGGACATGTTTTTCGGTTTCGGTTTTCGCTTGAGGACAAGCGAGGTCTAAGCTTGGGGGAGTTGATATGTCAATTTTGTATCATGTTTTATTACTGTTATTTATAATGTTTTTATCCATAATAATGCTTTTTGGAGTAATTCTGATGCCTTTTCTCTCATAATTTGCAAGGTACACACCAAGGGGGGAATTTTGGCAGCTGGAAATCTGGACCTGAAAAAGCTACGTCAGGCTACCTATTCTGCACAACTCCAAATGAGCTGAAACTTCACAGGGATTTTTTATGGAATATATAAGAATTATTGGAGCCAATAACTACCAGAGGGGGCCCACCAGGTGGGCACAACCCACCTGGGCGCGCCAGGGCCCCCTGGCGCGCCTTGGGGGGTTGTGGCCTCCTCGGCCCACCTCAGGTGCCCATCTTTTGGTATAGAAGTCATTTTGACCTATAAAAAACAAGAGGAGGACTTTCAGGACGAAGCGCTGCCGCCTCGAGGCGGAACTTGGGGAGGAGCACTTTTGCCCTCCGGCGGAGCAATTCCGCCGCGGGAACTTCCCTCCTGGAGGAGGAAATCGTCGTCATCATCATCACCAACAACTCTCCCATCTTGGGGAGGGCAACCTCCATCAACTTCTTCAACAACACCATGTCCTCTCAAACCCTAGTTCATCTCTTGTGTTCAATCTTGTTACCAGAACTATAGATTGGTACTTGTGGGTGACTATTAGTGTTGATTACATCTTGTAGTTGATTAGTATATGGTTTATTTGGTGGAAGATTATATGTTCAGATCCAATATGCTATTTAATACCCCTCTGATCTTGAGCATGATTATTATTTGTGAGTAGTTACCTTTGTTCTTGAGGTCACGGGAGAAATCATGTTGCAAGTAATCATGTGAATTTGATATGTGTTCGATATTTTGATAGTATGTATGTTGTGATTCCCTTAGTGGTGTCATGTGAACGTCGACTACATGACACTTCACCATATTTGGGCCTAAGGGAATGCATTGTGGAGTAGCAATTAGATGATGGGTCGCGAGAGTGACAGAAGCTTAAGCCCGAGTTTATGTGCTATTCCGTAAGGGACCGATTGGATCCAAAAGTTTAATGCTATGCGAGGGAGTCCTGGATTAGGGGGTCTCCGGACAGCCGGACTATATCCTTTGGCCGGACTGTTGGACTATGAAGATATAAGATTGAAGACTTCGTCCCGTGTCCGGATGGGACTCTCCTTGGCGTGGAAGGCAAGCTAGGCAATACGGATATGTAGATCTCCTCCCTTGTAACCGACCTTGTGTAACCCTAGCCCCCTCTGGTGTCTATATAAACCGAACGGTTTAGTCCGTAGGACAACATACAATCATACCATAGGATAACTTTTAGGGTTTAGCCTCTACGATCTCGTGGTAGATCAACTCTTGTAATACTCATATCATCATGAACAATCAAGTAGGACGTAGGGTATTACCTCCATCATGAGGGCCCGAACCTGGGTAAACATCGTGTCCCCTGCCTCCGGTTACCATCCGCCTTAGACGCACAGTTCGGGACCCCCTACCCGAGATCCGCCGGTTTTGACACCGACATTGGTGCTTTCATTGAGAGTTCCACTGTGCCGTCGCCATAAGGTTTGATGGCTCCTTCGATCATCGGTAACGATGCGGTCCAGGGTGAGGTTTTCCTCCCTGGAAAGATCTTCATATTCGGCGGCTTCGCACTGCGGGCCAATCCGCTTGGCCATCTGGAGCAGATCGAGAGCTACGCCCCTGGCCATCAAGTCAAGTTCGGAAACTTAAACTACACTGCCGACATCCGCGGAGACTTGATCTTCGACGGATTCGAGCCCATGTCAGGTGCGCCGCATAGTCACGTCGAGCATGACGTAACTCTATCGTCGGATAGTATTCGGGAGATCGCATTTGCAACTACTCCGGCTGTCAATCCAGAGCAAACCGCGCCATCCGAGAGCGGAGGGATAGACCCCGCCATGGAGGCCGCACTCTCAGTGGCGATAGAGTTGGATATTGACTTCACCTCTTACAAGAGCCGTGTTGCGGAACCACTGGATTCGTCTCCGGCCACGGACTCCGAGCCGCCTGCATCCATGCCCATCGAATCCGACTGGGCGCCGATAATGGAGTTCACCTCCGCGGATATCTTTCAGCACTCGCCTTTCGGCGATGTGCTAAATTCATTAAAGTCTCTCTCCTTGACAGGAGAACCTTGGCTGAACTATGTCCGGATAGAATGGGATACGAACGACGAAGAAATTCGCTGCCCGCCCACCACCCACTTAGTAGCCACTATCGACGACTTAACCGACATGCTCAACTTCGACTTCGAAGACATCGACGGCATGGACGAAGATGCAGGAGACGAACAGGAACCAGCGCCCACAGGGCGCCGAACAACCACTTCATCACATGACATATACATGGTGGATACACCCAACGAAGGCAATGGCGAAGAGACAGCGGAGGATGGCCCCTCTAGGAAGCAACCCAAGCACCGACGTCACCGCCGCCGCTCTAAGTCCCGCCATAACAAAGACAGCGATAACAGCGCAAGAGAAAATAACGCTCCAGTCGACTCCAGAGGAAACGGCGACCACATTGCCTCGGCGGCAGAGCACGATGAAGCTACAAGCGGTGAACATAGTATGGATCTGACATCCAAACACGGTGACGCCAAGTATAAACCTCATCAAACCCCCTCGGGGGAGGAAAACAGTCCGGACAAAGATGCACACATCATCCCGGAAACGCACTTGGAGCAAGAGAACCTCCGCAGAAGGCTTATTGCCACAGTGAGGAGTCTGAAGAAGCAGAAGCAAAGGCTTAAGGCCGCACAAAATACACTCAACGCCAGGTGGAACAAAGTGCTCGACAACGAAGCAAAGTATGGTGGAAGTTACCACACAAAGAGCTATCCAAAGCGCAAGTTGTTACCTGAATTCGACGACGAGGCCTCAGAGCCCACACAGCCAAAAAATGAAATGGCCAACCGGCCAGATCCACCACCCTGTGACCGCGATAGAGCGGATAACAAATACGCACATAAGTGAACACACGATGTACGTGAGGACTTGCGCCAGAAAACCGGTATGACCAGATCCATCTATGGATCTAGGAAGAGTGCTCCGGCACAAAATCAAAACCAAATACCACAAACGTCCGAACGCCATGGTACATCCAAGTACAGGGGTGCCGCACACCCCCTATGTTTCACCGATGAGGTGCTGGACCACGAATTCCCAGAAGGATTCAAACCAGTGAACATAGAGGCGTACGACAGGACCACAGACCCTGGGGTCTGGATTGAGGACTTTATCCTCCATATCCATATGGCTTGCGGAGACGATCTCCATGCCATTAAATACTTGCCCCTCAAGCTTAAAGGACCAGCTCGACACTGGCTGAAAAGCCTCCCCAAAAACTCAATTGGAAGTTGGGAGGAGCTCGAGGACGCTTTTCAGGCTAATTTTCAAGGGACCTACGTCCGACCTCCGGATGCAGACGATATAAGTCATATAATTCAACAGTCCGGAGAGTCCGCCCGAAAGCTTTGGAACAGGTTTCTCACCAAGAAGAACCAAATCATCGACTGTCCGGACACCGAAGCCTTAGCAGCTTTCAAACACAGCATCCGAGACGAATGGCTCGCCAGACACCTCGGCCAAGAAACACCGAGAACAATGGCAGCTATAACAAGTCTCATGACCCGCTTCTGCGCGGGCGAAGACAGCTGGTTAGCCCGCAGTAGCACTAGCGACCCAAGCACATCCGAAGTCAGGGATGGCAATCGAAAACCACGACGCAATAAAAGCAAGCGTCGAAATAAAGAAGATAGCCCAGATAATACGGCGGTAAACGCCGTATTCAGGGGCTCCCGACCAGGTCAGCGGAAAAAGCCTTTCAAAGGCAGCAGAGACGGACCGTCTGGCCTAAACAAGATTCTTGACAAACTATGCCAGATTCATGGCACCCCCGATAAACCTGCAATCACACCCACAGAGAATGCTGGGTCTTCAAGCAGGCAGGTAAGCTAAACGCCGAACACAAGGGGGGAGACACCAAGCGAAGACGAGGATGCGCCTCTCCAGCAAAGCACTGGTGGACAAAAAAAATTCCTACCAGAGGTTAAAACAGTCAACATGATCCATGTGACAAAGAGGAGAAGCAAACATGCACTCCGAGACACACGCGCCATAGAGCCCGTCACCCCTAGGTTCAACCCCTGGTTGGCCTGCCTGATCACTTTTGATCGCGGGGATCACGCGACAAGCATCCGACACGAAGGATTGGCTGCCTTGGTGTTAGACCCAATAATAAATGAATACCATCTCACACGAGTCCTCATGGATGGCGGCAGCGGTCTAAATCTGATATATCAGGACACGGTCTGCGAAATGGGGATAGACCTAACAAAAATAAACCACCATACTACTACCTTCAAGGGAGTAATACCAGTCCTAGAGGCCCGCTGCACGGGCTCTCTATTACTAGAGATTGTATTCGGTTCTTCCGACAACTTCCGAAGCGAAAGGTTAACTTTCTACATCGCTCCATTCCAAAGTGGCTATCAGGAACTACTCGGAAGAGCGGCTTTCGCTCGTTTTAATGCAATCCCGCATTAAGCTTCTCTCAAGCTTAAGATGCCCGGTCCACGTGGCACCATCACAGTTAGCGGAAATACTGAGCATGCTCTACGCGCAGAAGAATGTGCGGCAGCTTTAGCCGCCAAGCACTAGACGGCCTCACCAACCATAAAAAATGATAGGTCGTCAAGACCACGGACACGGTTAGACGAGTCCAGTGCACCACTACATATACATGAGATTGGTTTGATGATCAAGCCCTCATAGACGGTACTAGGGGCTTCCCGCGTGTAATCAGGGCTAGTCCAGCTCAACTTGACTTATCTTGAAATTTAATGGTTTATTGATAATAACCAATTTTCTGGCACGGCAACTTTCACCTAAGTTCTTCTCTTTTACAGATGACAATTGTGCTACACCCGTCCAGGACACGGCACAACAGAGACACAGGCGCAGACGTGCATCAGGGACCCGCTCAAAGGTTTCTTTTTAGATTAAGACCCTGCGTAAACTTTTTTTTACTGTCTCTTGTTGTTCACATCCTCCGGATACTCAATACAACCGAGAAGGATGCGACGTATTGGCATGTGGCCACGTCAGGATATTGCACGTACCTGGACACCCGGGGTTTATTATTAAGGGCATTGTTCAACCCGGCATATGTTATAAACACCGAATACCTTAGGGAGTGTTCAGCGTCGCGAGTTTGGCCTTATATGCATGAGCTCTGAATCATGTCTTTGGTCAAATGTTGGGTTTGCCCGGCTCCCATGTTTTGGTACCTTATGTTCCGCTATATCGGCTAAGGTAGCACTGAGAGAACTACTGCGATTGTGTTCTGGTTCATCCGGATGAGCACCTCAATAGAGAAAGCCGAAAACTGACTGTCATGATATAGCGCGAGACTGGTCCACCACTCGATGACTCAGCGGAATCTTCGGGATTCCTCTACATTAATGAAGGGCTGTTTCCCGGTCATGTACGTACGCGCCCCATATTCGGACGAGCACAGAAGTACCAGGGGCTAAATAGTAGCCCCACCATCAAATTCCTATGGATAAGTGAAAGTGTTAAAGCAATATAGTCTGATTGCCTCGTTCGCTGCGCTACCACCTCCTTAATGGACCAAGGCGTTGGATCAAGTGTGAATACACGTTTTTTGCGAACACCTCCGCCCTGTATGCGTGGGGGCGGAAGCCGACGACTGCAAACTTTCAGGTTATATACATATATACATAAACGGCCGCACAGGAGGCATCATAATACTTTTAGGCAAAAGTATAAACACAACCTCGATAACTCAATAAAACATTGTTCTTACAATGGGAGTACATGTCACTAGAACATGATATTCTTCAAGCACTAAGCCTCTATCGAACGAGCGCCTTTAAGGACTTCTTCAAAGTAGTGCTCGGCAGCCACTCGGCCCACGGCCGAACCTTGTGTTGCAACAGTGGTGGCCTCCATCTCTACCCAGTATGTCTTGACACGGGCAAAGGCCATCCGAGCACCCTCTATGCATGCTGACCTCTTCATAGCATCGATGTGCGGCACAACACCAAGGAATTGTTGCACTAAACTAAAGTAACTATTCGGCCTTGGCCCTCCTGGCCATAGATGATCCACAATGGACCTCATGGCGAGTCCAAACAACCTATGGAGCTCGGCCCACTCAGCCATTTGCTCATTCAATAGTAGCAGATGCACTGGAGCATGGAACTGTGACTAGAACAACTTTTCCACTTCACGATCTCTTTGATCCTTGAAGTACTCGGCCGCGTCAGCAGCACTTGCCGCCAAATCCATGTAGGCGTCCGCAGAACTCCATAGTTGATCAAGAGGAGCATACTTCGGATCTCCGAACTTAGTCCGCAACAAGAAGGGCTTCCCAGCCACGATATCCACAGCTTGATGCAGCTCCTCCTTCGTTGCTCTAATTTTAGAGTGGGCTTCCTTGGCTGCTACCATGGCCTACTCCAGGTCCGTCGCCCTCGCTTGGCTTTCTTTTTCAAGAAGCTGGTAACGGTCAGCGGCATCTTTCAACTTGATGGCCATCTTGGCTATCCTTTCCTTGCTCTGGCGATGCGTGGACTGTTCGGCCCGCAGCTCTTCGACCGCCCTTAGAGCGGCCGCATCGCTATTCCTTGCTTGTTCCTTGGCTCGGGCAAGCTCTGCCCGAAGGGTCTCCACGGTGGCAACTCCATCTGCAGTCACAACATATTAAAGATACTGGCATCATGCTCCTCTTACTATGCGTTGATCACCGGAGAAATCACTTACCCTGTGCCTCGTCAAGCCGCTTGTTGACAAGCATGATGTCAGCATCTGCCGCATCAAGTTGCCGCTTTAGCTCGGCAAACACATCAGTCCGGCTAGCCACCGGAGCTTCAGCCACCTGCACATAAAGGTGGTCTGGTTATTACCTGGGACTATGATCCTCTGTTTGTCGCTGTTTTCGACGACAACCATGGTCTCAGGGGCTACTATCTGCATAGGGCACACCTAACGTGTGCGGTACCATCAAAAACATACACTATTTCATGTACCTCAAAGCCTTTCAGCGGACTCATAAAAGCTTCATGCAATCCGCTTTTAGTGGACGAAATCCTTTCAATTACCGTACCCATTAGCGTACGATGCGCTTCTGGGATGGCCGCTTGCTCCAGAAGATCCTTCAGTGCGTCCGACCGCACACTGTACGGTCCTGGATTCTTTCTGTTACTCTCTTTAGGAGCCGAATACTGAGGACTCCGGGTGGCCAAGGGATTTCCCCTGGCCTTGGCGGATCAGGAGAAACCCTCCGCGACGACACTTCAGGGTCGCCCGCCTCATGAGGCGGGGTGGCAGGGGGAGGTGTTTCGCTCTCCATCATCTCCGGAAGAAGATCCCCCGAAGACGAACTCTGTCGAGAAGGGCTATGATCCAAACTACAAGATATAAGCTTCGGTTATTGTCTTCAGAAGTAAGGTAGGATACTTTCACTACTAATTACTTTTCGATTACTTACAGCTCGGTAGAGGGATGATTCCCTTGCGGACACTGTGCAGCAAGGGTACCCCCCGAGGCAGGACCCTCTGGCGAAGATTTCTTTCCCCGTTTGGAAACCTCTGTCTTCGGATCTTCAGAGGTGGTCCTCTTCTTTCCTCGGGGAGAGGGAATGTCAGATTCTTCTCCCTGGTTATCCTCCTTCGCGGAGGCGCTCATTCCCCTGGTTGGGACGAGTAGTGAGCGAGGCTCGCTTTCGGCCTCTTTATTCCCCCCTTTATCTTCCTTCAAGGGCACTTGAAAAGGCGCCGGCTCCAGCATTCTGTCTAGTACTGGATTGGCCAAGCCCTCAGGAAGGGGGGCCGGACACCTGATCATCTTCACCTTTGTTATCCAGTCCTGGTCAAAGAGCGACTTTTCAGAATGATGTTATGATGAATAAGAGAAATAGTGTGTTCGGCCATGGGATTACTTACTTGGGTATCCGGGCGATTACAGCTCAGACCCACATCCTCGGTGGTGTCCGGACACTTTATTTGTGATCAGAAGAACAACTTGTACATCTCCTCGAGCGTCATGCCGAGGAAGTGCTGAATGATTCGCGGTCCCTCCGGGTTGAACTCGCACAAACGGAGAGGTCTATGTTTGCAAGGCGGGACCTGGCGAACTAACATGACCTGCATCACCGTGACCAGGTTGACGTATCTCTCAATGAGCTCTCGGATGTGGCTCTGCAATATCGGCACATATTTTAGTGGACCCCAGTTTAGCCCCTCACTGATCCATGACGTCAGTTGTGGTGGGGGGCCCGAGCAAAAGACAGGGACGGCTGCCCACTTGGCACTTCGGGAGCCGTGATATAAAACCACTCCCGCTGCCACAAACTGGACACCTCTGGGAAAGAACCCTCTGGCCATGGAGCATCAGCGCTTTTGCTTATTACGGCACGTCCGCACTCTGCGTGCCGCCCCTCGATCATCTTCGACTTCACATTGAAGGTCTTGAGCCACAGGCCGAAGTGAGGGGTAATGCGGAGGAAGGCCTCACATATGACGATGAACGACGAGATGTGAAGGAGGGAATCCGGGGCCAGATCATGGAAATCCAGCCCATAATAGAACATGAGTCCCCTAACAAAGGGATCCAGAGCGAGGCTTAGTCCTCGGAGGAAGTGAGAGACGAACACAACACTCTCGTTGGGTTCGGGAGTGGGGATGACCTGCCCTCGGGCGGGCAGCCTGTGCGAAATTTCGGCAGTCAGATATCTGGCCTCTCTCAGCTTCTATGTCCTCCTCTGTGACAGAGGAAGGCATCCACCGACCTTGGAGGTTGGATCCAGACATGGTTGAAGGTCCGAAGCGCCTGACCTGAGCCTGGGGTGTTGGAACTCGAGGTGGGGGAAGGATTCGATTGAGCGCAAGAGGAAAAAGGGACAGGTCTTGGCCTCTTTATAAATAGAGTGAATGTCAAGCGTCCTCCTCGCGGCCTTTTTGGACTCACCAAAAATCGAGGATTCATACCAACGGGCACGGGTGGGTTACCCACGTCCGTATTGATGAGAATCCCGTAATAAGGGGGACACGATCTCTGCTTCGACAAGACGTGTCAAGAAAACCGCCTCGCGATATGTGCGGTGCTGGTTGAGAAAAACGGTTCGAATAATGACCGGGCCATGACGTAACGTTGTGCTATCAAAATGCGTCAGTAGATTAGATTTGAAGAAATATTATTCTCTCTATGGTGGTATGTGGAAATTATTTTGCAGGGCCGGACACTATCCTTGTGTTTAAAATCTTCCATGGAGTATTCGGAGGAGGAACCCGCCTTGCAATGCCGAAGACAAAACTGCGCGCCGGACTCATCGTCATTGAAGCCTGGTTCAGGGGCTACTGAGGGAGTCCTGGATTAGGGGGTCTCCGGACAGCCGGACTATATCCTTTGGCCGGACTGTTGGACTATGAAGATACAAGATTGAAGACTTCATCCCGTATCCGGATGGGACTCTCCTTGGCGCGGAAGGCAAGCTAGGCAATACGGATATGTAGATCTCCTCCCTTGTAACCGACCTTGTGTAACCCTAGCCCCCTCTGATGTCTATATAAACCGGAGGGTTTAGTCCGTAGGACAACATACAATCATACCATAGGCTAGCTTCTAGGGTTTAGCCTCTACGATCTCGTGGTAGATCAACTCTTGTAATACTCGTATCATCAAGAACAATCAAGCATGACGTAGGGTATTACCTCCATCAAGAGGGCCCGAACCTGGGTAAACATCGTGTCCCCTGCCTCCGGTTACCAACCGCCTTAGACGCACAGTTCGGGACCCCCTACCTGAGATCCGCCGGTTTTGACACCGACACTATGGTTAGAATTTATTCTTAATACTATTCTCGTAGTTACAGATGCTTGTGAGAGGGTTAATATTAAGTAGGAGGTTTGTTCAAGTAAGAACAACACCTAAGCACCGGTCCACCCACATATCAAATTATCAAAGTAGCGAACACGGATCTAACCAACATGATGAAAGTGACTAGATTAAATTCCCGTGTGCCCTCAAGAACGCTTTGCTTATCATAAGAGACCATTTTGGCCTGTCCTTTGCCTCAAAAGGATTGGGCTACCTTGCTGCACTTTTGTTACTATTATCGTTACTTGCTCGTTACAAATTATCTTGCTATCAAACTACTCCGCTACTTACAATTTGAACACTTGCAGACATTACCTTACTGGAAACTACTTGTCATTTCCTTGTGCTCCTCGTTGGGTTCAACACTCTTACTTATCGAAAAGAGCTACAATTGATCCCCTATACTTGTGGGTCATCAAGACCACATTTGCTTGTTCTTTTGGAACCTATGCTTGTAGACGTATGCCTTTTGGTTTATGTAATGCACCTGCTACCTTTCAAAGATGTATGACTACCATATTCTCTGACTTTTGTGAAAAGATTGTTGAGGTTTTCATGGATGACTTTTCTGTTTATGGGAAGTCTTTTGATGATTGTTTAAGCAATCTTGATCGTGTTTTGCAGAGATGTGAACAAACAAATCTTGTCTTGAATTGGGAGAAGTGCCACTTTATGGTTAATGAAGGCATTGTCTTGGGTCATAAAATTTCTAAAAGATGTATTGAAGTCGACAAAGCTAAGGTTGATGCAATTGGGAAAATGTCATGTCCTAAAGATATAAAAGGTATTCGTAGTTTCTTAGGTCATGCTAGTTTCTATAGGAAATTTATCAAAGACTTTTCAAAAATTTCTAGGCCTCTTACTAGTCTCTTGCAAAAGGATATTCCTTTTGTTTTTGATGATGATTGTTTAGAAGCCTATTAAACACTTAAGAAAGCTTTAATTTCTTCAACTCTTGTTCAACCACTTGATTGGAACTTGCCTTTTGAAATTATGTGTGATTCTAGTGATTATGCTATTGGTGTTGTTCCAGGACAAGGAGTTGATAAGAAACTTAATGTAATTCACTATGCTAGTAAAATTCTAGAGAGTGCTCAAAGAAATTATGCTACTACTGAAAAAGAATTCTTAGCAGTGGTGTTAACCTGTGATAAGTTTAGACCATATATTGTTGATTCCAGAGTAACTGTTCACATAGACCATGCTGCTATTAAATATCTTATGGAAAAGAAAGATGCTAAACCTAGACTTATTCGATGGGTTCTCTTGTTACAAGAATTTGATTTGCATATCATTGATAGAAAAGGAGCTGCGAACCCAGTAGCTGATAATTTATCTAGGCTTGAAAATGTGCTTGATGACCCACTACCTATTGATGGTAGTTTTCCCAATGAGCAGTTAGTTGCAATAAATGTTTCTCATAGTACTCCTTGTTATGCTGACTATGCTAATTACATTGTTGCTAAATATTTACCACCTAGCTTTACATACCAACAAAAGAAAAAAAATCTTCTATGTTTTAAGACATTACTTTTGGGATAACCCACACTTTAATAAAGAAGGAGTAGATGGTATTATTAGACGTTGTGTACCTGAGCATGAACAGGGACAAATCCTACGGAAATGTCACTTGGAAGCTTATGAGGGGCATCATGCTAGAGATAGAACAGCTCATAAGGTATTGCAGTCTGGATTTTATTTGCCTACTCTCTTCAAGGATGCCCGTAATTTCGTCTTATCTTGTGATGAATGTCAAAGAGTAGGTAATATCGATAAGCGTCAAGAAATGCCTATGAATTATTCACTTGCTGTTGAACAATTTGATGTTTGGGGATTTGATTATATGGGACCTTTTCCTTCCCGTAACGGGTTTACACATGTTTTGGTTGCTCTTGATTATGTTACTAAGTGGGTAGAAGCTATTCCAACTAGTAGTGCTGATCACAACACCTCTATTAAAATGCTTAAGGAAGTTATTTTCCCAAGGTTTGGAGTCTCTAGATATTTAATGACTGACGGTGGTTCACACTTTATTCATGGTGCTTTCCGTAAAATGCTTGCCAAGTATGATGTTAATCATAGAATTGCATCACCATATCACCCTCAGTCTAGTGGTCAAGTTGAACTTATCAATAGAGAAATAAAATTAATTTTGCAAAAGATTGTCAATAGGTCTAGGAAGAATTGGTCTAAGAAATTAGATGATGCACTTTGGGCTTATAGAACAACATATAAAAATCCTATGGGTATGTCTCATTATAAAAGGGTTTATGGAAAAGCTTGTCATTTGCATCTTGAGTTAGAACATAAAGCATTTTGGGCAGTCAAAGAACTCAATTATGACTTCAAACTTGCTGGTGAAAAGAGGTTATTCTATATTAGATCTCTAGATGAATGGAGAACCCAAGCTTATGAAAATGCAAAATTATTCAAAGAAAAAGTTAAAAGATGGAATGACAAAAGATTCCAAAAGCGTGAGTTTAAAGTCAGAGAATATGTTCTTTTTTAAAACTCTCATTTCAGATTCTTTGCAGGAAAACTCCTCTCAAAATGGGAAGGCCCATATGTCATCGAGGAGGTTTATCGGTCTGCAGCCATCAAAATAAATAATTCCGAAGGTACTAACCCGAAGGTTGTCAATGGGCAATGAATAAAACATTATATCTCAGGTACGCCTATTATTGTTGAAAGTAATATTATCCAAACTATGACACCGGAAGAAGACATAAGAGAGTCCTTCCGGAACACTCCAGAATCGTGAAAATAAGGAGGTACGTGATACGGTAAGTAAACGGACTCCGAAAAATCTGCAAAATATTTTTTATCAGTTTTGGAATATTTTAAAATTTTAGGAAATAAAGAAACTTCCAGGAAGCGTATCCTGGTGGGCATAAGACACCAGGTGGGTTGTGCCCACCTGGGACACCTTTAGACTCCATTTTTCTACCGTATGCTTGTCCTCCAAGATAAAAACAATCTAGATATACTTCCCAAACCTGTTGATCACCGTATCACGGAGAAATCCTCTGTTATCTTTTCTTGTTGTTTTCTGTCAGATCCCATCTACCATGGCCTCTTCAAGTACATCCGAGGACAAGATCTCTTCTTCTTCACCAACATCACCTTCTTCACCACCAAAAGAGAACTAAGTATCGGGTATGGGCACTCCCCTTGGCTTCCGCTAAGCTTGGGGGAGGTGCCACGGTATCGTGTCATCCCACTATCTTTTTGCTTGTACTTATGTTAGTTCGATCTTTTTCTTTTGATGAATAAAAGTTTAGTTCGATCCTTTCTTCTTTGAGAGTTTGCTTAGTGATCTATCCTTGTAATCATGTGCAAGTTATATAATAAAGTTTAGTGTAAGCTTTTGTTGTCTTTACTCTCATGTTGCAAATAAATAAAAGAGAAAGGTAATAAATAAAAGAAAGGAAATAAATCAATAATATCATATACTAATCCTATGGTAGGTTATGGCACCACATAAGGAAAATTATAAGTAGAAAAATTTATTAGAGATTGACAAACATAGCATTAGTCAATGATGCAACTCATGAAAGAATTAATAAGGGAAGAGAAGATTCACATATAAATATACTATCCTAGAAATCTTTTGTGATTGTGAGCCCTCATCAAAATATTATATGCCAAAATTGTTGACATTGGACAAGGAAGACAACGTAATGATTTATGCTTGTTCATATTCACATAGAAGTCATATTGTCATGGATCCTTTAACATGCGGTGCTTGCCCACTATCTTTCTTAGCCAAAAATTCCGCACTAAGTAGAGATACTACTTGTGCATCCAAAAACCCTTAAACCCAAATCTCATTTTCAAGAGTCCACCATACCTACCTAGGGATTGAGCAAGATCCCTCAAGTAAGTTGTCATTGGTGCAAAAAGGCAATACAAATTGCTTCTAAAAATGTGAGATCATTTAGTGTAAGGGAAAATTGAGTGTTGCACGAACTTGTGATGGTGAAGAATAAAAGCAACAGACTGCATAATAAAGGTCGCTATCACAAGGGGCAATGTAATTTGACATTCTTTTGCACTAAGGGATTGAGCATACAAACAAATAAGCGCATGTCAACCTCTGCTTTCCTCTGCGAAGGGCCTATCTTTTACTTTTATGCAAGAGTCAAACTTTTTCTCTCTATTCCTTTTATTTTTCTCCTTTGGCAAGCATCATGTGGTGAGGAAAGATCTAGGCACATATGTCCAGTTGAATATGGGTGGCATGAGTTATTATTGTTGACATCACCCTTGAGGTGAGTACATCGGGAGGCAAAACCATAAGCCCCTATCTTTCTATGTGTCCGGTTGAAACATTTTGCTCATGTGTACGCGGTGAGTGTTAGCAATCATAGAAGACTATATGATCGTTGAGCATGTGGACTTGCCTAAAGGCTCCGACACATGACCCTTCTTGAAAAGATGAGGAATTGTAGTTGCAAAGTTGACTGAGAACATAGTTTGTTGGTTTCTAATAGAGTTTTTGTTTTATACTTCGATTGTGTGATGAACTATTACTTATTCATGAGAAGTATGTGATAAAAGTCCTATGTTTAATTTTTTGCTCTTATAATAATCAACATGATGCTTCTAGGTCCATATTTTGTTTTTATCGACACCTCTCTCTCCCAAAGCATGTGGACATGTCTTTTAATTTTGGTTTTCGCTTGAGGACAAGTGAGGTCTGAGCTTGGGAGAGTAGATACGTCCATTTTGCATCAAATTTTCTTACTGTTATTTATGATGTTTTTATCCATAGTAATGCTTTTTGGAGTAATTCTAATGCATTTTCTCTCATATTTGCAAGGTACACACCAAGAGGGAGAATTCCGGCAGCTGGAAATCTTGACCTGCAAAAGCTCCTTCACGCTACCTATTCTGCACAACTCCAAACAAGCTGAAACTTCATGGAGATTTTTATTTAATATTTAAGAATTATTAGAGCAAATATCTACTAGAGGGGCCCCACAAGGTGGGCACAACCCACCTGGGCGCGCCAGGGAGCCCTGGCATGCCCTGGTGGCTTGTGCTCACCCAGGCCCACCTCCGGTGCCCATCTTATGGTATATAGGTTGTTTTGACCTAGAAAAAATAAGGAGAGGACTTTTGGGACGAAGGGCCGCTGCCTCATGGCGGAACTTGGAAAGGAGCACTTTTGCCCTCTGGTGGGGCGATTCCGCCCGGGGAACTTCCCTCTCGAAGGGGGAAATCATCGTCATCATCGTCACCAACAACTCTCCCATCTTTGGGAGGGAAATCTCCATCAACATCTTCAACAGAACCATCTTCTCTCAAACCCTAGTTCATCTCTTGTGTTCAATCTTGTTACCGGAACTATAGATTGGTGCTTGTGGGTGACTAGTAGTGTTGATTACATCTTGTAGTTGATTACTGTATGGTTTATTTGGTGGAAGATTATATGTTTAGATCCATTATTCTAATTAATACTCCTCTGATCATGAGCATGTTTATCATTTGTGAGTATTTTACCTTTGTTCTTGAGGTCACAGGAGAAATCATGTTGCAAGTAATCATGTGAATTTGATATGTGTTCGATATTTTGATAGTAGGTATGTTGTGATTCCCTTAGTGGTGTCATGTGAACGTAGACTACATGACACTTCACCATATTTGGGCCTAAGGGAATGCATTGTGGAGTAGCAATTAGATGATGGGTTGCGAGAGTGAAAGAAGCTTAAACCCCAGTGTATGCGTTATTCCGTAAGGGACCGATTGGATCCAAAAGTTTAATGCTATGGTTAGAATTTATTCTTAATACTTTTATCGTAGTTGCGGATGCTTGCGGGAGGGTTAATCATAAGTAGGGGGTTCTTTCAAGTAAGAACATCACCTAAGCACCGGTCCACCCACATATCAAATTATCAAAGTACCAAACATGAATTAAACCAACATGATGAAAGTGACTAGATGAAATTCCCGTGTTCCCTTAAGAACGCTTTTCTTATCATAAGAGACCGTTTTGGCCTGTCCTTTGCCTCAAAAGGATTGGGCTACCTTGCTGCACTTTTGTTACTAATATCGTTACTTTCTCATTACAAATTATCTTGCTATCAAACTATTCCACTACTTACAATTTCATCACTTACAGACATTACCTTACCGAAAACTACTTGTCATTTCCTTCTGCTCCTTGTTGGGTTCTACACTCTTACTTATCGAAAAGAGCTACAATTGATCCCCTATACTTATGGGTCACCACCCTCCCGGAGGGGGGAATCATCGTCATCATCATCACCAACAACTCTCCCATCTTGGGGAGGCCAATCTCCATGTCCATCTTCAACAGCACCATCTCCTCTCTAACCCTAGTTCATCTATTGAGTTCAATCTTTGTACCGGAACTATAGATTGGTGCTTGTGGGTGACCAGTAGTGTTGATTACATCTTGTAGTTGATTACTATATGGTTTATTTGGTGGAAGATTATATGTTCAGATCCATTATGCTATTTAATACCTCTCTGATCTTGGGCATGTTTATCACTTGTGAGTAGTTACTTTTGTTCTTGAGGCCATGGGAGAAATCATGTTGCAAGTAATCATATGAACTTGATATGTGTTTGATATTTTGATAGTATGTATGTTGTGATTTCCTTAGTGGTGTCATGTGAACATTGAGTACATGACACTTCACCATATTTGGGCATAAGGGAATGCATTATGGAGTAGTTATTAGATGATGGGTTGCAAGAGCGACAGAAGCTTAACCCTAGTTTATGCGCAATTCCGTAAGGGACCGATTGGATCCAAAAGTTTAATGCTATTGTTAGAATTTATTCTTAATACTTTTCTCGTAGTCGTGGATGCTTGCGAGGGGGTTAATCATAAGTAGGAGGTTTGTCCAAGTAAGAACAACACTTAAGCACCGATCCACCCACATATCAAATTATCAAAGTAGCAAACACAAGTCGAACCAACATGATGAAAGTTGAAAGTGCGTTATATCGACTAGAGGGGGGGTGAATAGGCGATTTTTATGAAATTCTTCACTGAGGAATTTGCTGGTGAGGAAATTCCTTAGCGAAGAACTACTAGCAGCGGAATAAGTACTCAAAAGTAAGCACAACAAAATACAAGCATAGTCATCATGATGAAATGAAGACAGGCACAGAGTACAGGAAGCGTAATCATAGGATAACACAGGATGAAGACAAACAGACTGAAGAAATTTAACTGAGGAAATTGAGAAAGTCTTCAGTCAAAGTCTTCAAACACATATATGAACAAACATACAACACAGATATGAGGAAATGAAAGAGTTGAGGAAATAGAACCAGTAAGCACGGTGAAGACAATGATTTGGTATACCAGTTCCAACTTCTGTCTCAGTTGTACGTCTGGTTGGAGCGGCTGAGTATTTAAACTCGAGGACACACAGTCCCGGACACCCAGTCAAGGACACTTAGTCCAAGACACCCAGTCCTCACCGTATTCTCCTTGAACTAAGGTCACACAGAACTCGTCCAATCACTCGTGGTAAGTCTTCAGGCGACTTCCAAACCTTCACAAACTTGGTCACTCGGCGATCCACAATTCCTCTTGGATGCTCTAGACCATGACGCCTAACCGTCTGGAAGAAGCATAGTCTTCAAAGGTAACAAGCGTCAGATCCACTCAGGATCAATCTCTTCAGTGATGTTCAATCACTTGGGGTTTGTAGGTGTTTGGTTTTTGGGTTTTTGGTTTTTCCTCACTTGATGATTTTCGCTCGAAGTCCTTGGAGGATGGGTTGCTCTCAAATGACAAGCGTCAGTTTCTCTCGGAGCAGCCAACCAGCTAGTGGTTGTAGGGGGCGGCTATTTATAGCCTAGGGAGCAGCCCGACATGATAAGACATAAATGTCCTTCAATGATATGACCGTTAGGTGGATAGATATTTTGGAACAGCTGGCGCATAGCACAGCAACGGTCGGAATTTTGAGTAGCAAAATCCTCAGGGCTATCATGTTCCTCACTGTGTAGGCAATCCGCACTGGCGAATTCCTAACTCCTCAGTCAGGACAAATTCCTCAGAGACCAGAAGAACTTCGTCTCTGTCACTGAAGAAATTGACTGAACTGTATGAGATTTCCAATGGCTTCACTCGAAGGGATTGGTAGGTGTAGGATTTTGAGTTGAGCATCACATGGAATTTTTTCCTTAGTATTTCGTCGACCCCCTTTAACAATACGGTGTTTCCTATGACTCAAGAAAGAGAAAAAAAACTATGAAAACGAAAGTCTTCAAGCTTCATATTCCTTGCATGAATATCAAGTCTTCACGGGCACACCAATTTCTTCACTTTCAAAAGTCTTCATGAAAGTCTTCAGAAATACCAAAATCTTCAATCGAAGATGTTCATTTTTAGGGGTCGACTTTTCCTGTAAATATCAAACTCCTCATAGGCTTATAGACCTGTGTACACTCACACACGCATTAGTCCCTTAACCTATAAGTCTTCAATACACCAAAATCACTAAGGGGCACTAGATGCACTTGCAATCTCCCCCTTTTTGGTGATTGATGACAATATAGGTTAAGTTTTCAATGGGGATAAACATATGAAGTGTAAATACTGATATTGAGGAATTTGATTGCAAGATATAGAAGAACTCCCCCTGAAGATGTGCATAGTGAGGAATTTGCTTTTGAAGCAATGCACACTTGAAGAGTTGAATCATGGAGATCTCCCCCTATATCTTGTAATTCACACACACATTTAACATATAATATGAAGAATTTGAAATGCATGACGAAATATGGTGCCTGATGAAATTCAGCATGCGTGCAATAATATTAACGAGGAATAAGCATGCAGAATAGTGCATCAAGAGTATCAAAGCACAGTGCATCAAAAGTATCAGAGCACCATCGGGTTTAAGATTACAACTCGATCCAATAAAGTTTCAGAAGAACGAGAGTTGTAACTTAGCAAAAAAACGCCCATATAGTAGACCCGCTTGAAGACTAACTCATATTTCTCCCCCTTTGTCATCGAATGACCAAAAGGATCGAAAATGAGGACTAATGCCCCTGAAGATAATCATGTTGATGAAGGAGTGCCAGCGTTGTTGGGGTCGTTGGTTGATGTAGGGCCTACCGCAGTGTCGTCCAAATCTTCATGTTCATCAGTGTCGCGCGATGAAGAATATGAGCTGGCCACCAGAGAAGGAACCTTGACCTTCTTGAATTTCTTTGGTGGAGGTGCAGACCAGTCAAAATCTTCATTAAGACCCATGTTCTTCAGATCTTCTTCACCATACAGATGTGACAGGATTGCCCAGAGTGCGACCGAAGACTTGATGGAGGTAGTAGTGGTTTTTCTTCACTGCATTGTGTGTGGTAGTCATGTTGTGAAGAAGTGAACCATACTGACACTTAACCCATTTGTGATTTCAATCCAACTTCTGGTGAAGACTAAGCAGATGTTCACAGTCAGTCATCACGCGCGGAGCAGTGGCTTGAGGAGTGGACTTGGGTGCATTGGCAGAGTCATGTGTGGCAGAGTCATCATTGGTGGAATAAGATGCAGCTTTGCGAAACTGACCATCCAATGGATGAATGCCTTCATCAATTACAGCTGGTGCCTTTCCCTTTCCATCAACTGAGGAATATGTCTGCTTGAGGACTTCAATTGCGGGCAAGTAGCTGAGATGATTCTGGAAATCATCTTTGTAGTTGAGTGAAGACCTTGTCCTGAGGAATCTCATGATCCGAGGTGCATAATGCTTCAGCTCAAACGGAGACAGTGCAATATTTACCATAGTCTTCATGAAGAAATCGTGATAATTGACAGGAATGCCATGAACGATGTTGAATACCAGATTCTTCATGATGCCAACAATTTCCTCATCAGACGAGTCGTGACCTTTGATAGGACTGATTGTCCTCGTAAGAATACGATAAACAGTTCTATGCACGTACAGCAATTCCTTCATGAGGAATTTGGTTCTTGGTGCTTGACCTGGCTTCAAAGGTTTCATCAGCACCTGCATGTAATGATGTGTGAGCTCTGGTTCACTATAGATGCAGCGAGCTTCTTCAAGGGGAGGACTGAGTGGTAGAGCACGAAGCAATTCAGAGGCTGGTGCAGTGTAGTGAGTGTTTTCAGACATCCAGTCCAGCACCCATGAATTCACATCTTCAGCATCTCCGGTGATGTGCAGCGTTGCATAGAGTTGAAGAATCAGTTCTTCATTCCAATCGCAGATGTCAGAGCAAAAGTTGAGCAGCCCAACGTCATGAAGAACACTGAGGACTGGTGCGAAGCACGGAAGAGATTCCATATCCACGTGAGGAATATGCTCATGGTAGAAAATCTTCTCCTTGTTGAACAGCACTGAGGAATAGAAATTGGCTTAACTAGAAGTCCAGAAACGCCTCTTCCTAATGCGAGCAGAGTCATATGGGCTGTAATCTTCGAACAATACGTGCTCGCTGAAGAAATCATCAGCCTTGAACTTTTGCTTGCGTGAGAATGGATCCTTTGGCTTCGGCAGAGGACTGTCGGTGAGTTGCATCACGACCTCAGGAATCTCAATCGCAGGTTCTTCAGGCTGAGGAATTTCTGGTTCCTCCTCAGTGATAGTCTGCGTAGTTAGTTGTTCAGCAGCAGCAGTTTTTTCAGCGCTAGTGGCTGGAATTTCCTCATGGACAGATGCAGTGGGATGAGTTTCTTCAGAGCCCATGTGAACAGTTTGTGTAGGGGACTGAGGAATTTGCTGTAGAGGGGTGAACATAGGAGAGTTTGGATGCTGACTTTCCTTGAATTCATCACTGATTACGGGTGTGGAGCAGCCAATGTCCACATCTTCATCTTCCATTTCTTCAATGCCAGCCTCTCAGCTGTGAACTGAGGCATAGGAGAGGAGATGATAGGTGTTGAAAGGATCGCATCCACTTCAATTTCTTCATCCAACGGTTCAAATGAAGCAGTAGAATGAGTTGCTTCATCAGATCCGCTGGGGATCACATATTCTTCATCAAAAGGAACAAGGTCCTTTGATGGTCTGGTTGAGATGGGAACAACATCAATCGGATGTGCAAATGAACTTGTCATAGGCTTCATTTTCTTCGGAGCTGAAGAATCTGAAGCAGCTGATGCTTTCCTTTTCTTCACTGCAGAACGCTCTGCAGCCTTGGTCTTCTTCACATCTGATGCAGATGGAAGGATTGGAGTTGAAGTTGGTGCAGGAGCAGCTGAGGAATCTGGTTGATTTTCTTCAAGCACAACTGATGCAGTTGCCCTGAGTTCTTCAGTTTCTTCAGGCGGACCACTAGTGGGTGCCCTGGCAAATTTCTTCAGTGGCTGGAACGTAGTCATCAGCCCTGGAACTCACATTTTCTTCAGCAGCCTGATTGTCATCAGCGGTGCTGGCATTTTCTTCAGTAGGCTAAGTAGATGCTTCACCCTGAGGAATTTCCTATTGCGTTGGGGCAACAACATTTGAAGTGAAGTTATCCGCAAGTTTCACAAAACGAACCTTGGCTCCAAGCGAATCAGCACGATATGCTTCAAAGTCATCACTGAGTTTCTTAATCTCAGTCTGAGTAGAGACAAGTTCTTTAGTTGTCATAGAGACAACGTTTTTCTTCAAATAGCGCTCTTTCTTGTACTGTGCTTTCTTAATCTGCCCGACCTTCTCAAATTTCCACTTTTCTTCTTGAATGAAGTGGGTCAGCATGTGACTCTGGCCAGGAGTCAGCTTGAAGTCAGGCAAGAGAGTGTTGGGGTCCTTGTGCCAATCATCAATGTAGTCGAGGATCAGCTTGGGATCCAAAAGCAGTGGCACCTTTGATCCTTTGGCTCTAGCGGCCCTAACTTGCCTGTCTATGATGATTTCTGCAAGTTCATCATCATCAGCTTCGTCTTCATCAAACGACACTTGGAAAGTGACTTGCTTCTTTTGAGGACTTGGGCGTGGACCTCGTCTAGCAGTGGCCTTTGTCTTGAGCAGTGAGGGGCCAGCTGAGGAACTTGGTGCAGCTGAGGAACTAGCTGAGACACCTGAGGCAATGGAGATGCCGGCAGTCCTTTGGCACGAAGCGAGATGCACAGGTGCTGAGGATTTGGTCGGAACAACTGAAGGCTTTGGCGGAGGAGCTGAGGACTTTGGAGGGAACAGGAGCAGCATGAGGAATTGGCCGTGAGGGCTTTAATGATTCTTGCCGTGAGGGCATTGCTGAGGAAGCACTTGGTTTGCGCGCAGGCTTCTTTGACATAGCCTTCTTTGGCTTGACAGCAAGGACCTCAGCAGAGGCAGCAGCAGCAGAGTCTTCATTAAATTTCCTCACTGCTTCTCTAGCTTGCTTAGCCAACTTGCCTTGGCGCTTGGCCCATTCATCAGGATAGTCCTCACCTTGCTTGAGGCTGGTGGGATCAGCAATTTGGCCAGGTGCCAGTGGTGCTCTTGGGCATGGAGGATTGAGTGCGAATTTCTTCATGTACTTAGGAGTGACATATCTGTACTCCCTCCATTCTCTTGCCCATCTCCTCTCTATCTTCTGAATGCGCACTTTGCGCTCATTCTTGGTTTCCTCAGGAGGAGTCCAGTACCCAGCATATATGTCATCAGGGATTTCAAACGCTGTATTTACCTCAGGCCTCTTTCCTCCCTTCTGTGGCCTTTTACCATCAGCCATTTTCTTCAGTTGAGGAATTTGAACAATTGAATTCTCTGAAGAAGTATGCAACTTTTCTTCGAGGAACGCTGCAAATGAGTTAAGTTGATGAGAACCTAGTGATTCAGCAGCTGACATGTGTACCTGTGAACAGAGTATAGTTGTGAGGAATTTGGAGAGGTCATATGCGTTCTCAGAAGGTTTTTCAAAAAGAACAAGTTTGAGGAATTTGACCAATTGAGTCTTGAAGATTTTCACTAAGCGTTCTTTGTCTTAGGTTCCAGAGTTGTATAGATCGAAGATCCACACAATTGAGGAATCTTGAAGAAAAAATGATGCTTAGAGAAACGAATCAAGAACAGATGACTTTGTGAGGTGTTCAGTGTGTGAAGATATGAAGAAAAACACTTTTGAAGATTTTGTAGATAATCATTCGAATCAACGAGGGCAGTAAAAGTAACTTTTATTTACCCTGTATGAAGAACACGACGAACTGGAGTGGGGAGATGTGAAGTTCGTTTGTGCAGATCTTCCACGCCCTAACTTGGCGGAGGAAGACGGCTACGACGGCGGCGAAGTGAAGATGTCTGCGGTCGGCGCGAGTACATCGGTGATGAGGTCGAGGCAGTGAAGCTCTTCCTCACCGGCGGCGATGAAGTAGTGGCGGCGCTAGGGTTTGAGAAGCTCGAGCTGGAGAGAGAGGTCGAGCGGAGTAAAAGAAGTGAGGAAGGGAAGGAGGGGTATTTATAGCCACGGTGAAAAACTGCTCGCCCGAAGAAATTGGACGAACGTGCCCCTGACCCTTCTCATTCGCATGACATGTGTCACCCACGTAGTGAGAGGTGGAGATCATGTTAGATCGTGGGTGAGTGGATAAGTATATCATGGGATGCGGAACGGTTTGAGCGGCAAAGCCAAAAATTTAGATAAGATAGATTTTAAAGTTTCGTTCGCAATTTCTTCAGCTGACAAGGACACAGTGAAGATTTTGAACGAGTTTCAAATAGAACGCGCATGAAGAATTTGTGAACAGATTGGGTTGAGTATAGCATAGAGGGGAAGGGTCCGATCACATTCACTTAGCAGAAAACCAACTTGAAGAAATAGCAACAAGTGAATGTTGTAGAGGACATAAACTCATATATATATATATAGCTAATGAAGAAAAACGACGGAACCAGTGAAGACTATGCAAAGTTGAAGAATATGAATAATTTGAGGAATTTCAACTTTTGGTGGTAGCGTGACCCACCGTATAAGAATGATGATTTCAGACACCGCGTACAATTATCGTAGGGTTCTGAGAATCAAATTCTTCGTTAATTTCTTCACACTAAGAGTGTTATTCTTCATTGATTGAACTAAAACATTTCTTCATGTGTTGCACATCTAAGTCATCAATTTTTCATAAGTGTTAGGATGAGTGTACTTTTCAAAGAACATTTGAAGATTCTAGGATATTTAGCTCACACCGCAACTTGCTAAATCTCTTCTCATCCAAGGGCTTTGTGAAGATATCGGCTAGCTGTTCTTTAGTCTTCACATGCTCAATAGAAATGTCGCCCTTCAACACATGATCACGAAGAAAATGATGACGAATCTGAATGTGCTTTGTCTTCGAGTGCTGAACTGGGTTGTGAGCAATCTTGATGGCACTCTCAATGTAATAGAAGAGAGGTACATTCTTCATGTTGACGCTGTAGTCCTTGAGAGTTTGCTTCATCCATAGCAATTGGGCACAGCAAGAACCAGCGGCAATGTACTCAGCTTCAGCAGTAGATAGTGATACGCAGTTCTGTTTCTTCGAGGACCAACAGACCAAAGATCGTCCGAGGAAATGACATGTACCAGATGTTGAATTGCAATCCACACGATCACCAGCATAGTTAGAGTCAGAATATCCAACAAGTTCAAAATCCGAGCCCTTGGGGTACCATAATCCAAGTGTTGGTGTGTGAGCTAGATATCGAAGAATATGCTTCACAGCCTTATGGTGTGATTCCTTCGGTGCAGCTTGAAATCGGGCACACATGCAAACACTAAACATTATATCTGGCCTAGATGCACATAAGTATAATAAGGAACCTATCATGGAGCGGTGTACCTTATGATCGAAGTCAATACCATTTTCATCAGTGCACAAATGGCCATTTGTGGGCATAGGAATTTTGACGCCTTCGCAATCTTGCATGCCGAATTTCCTCAGTACATCCTTGAGGTATTTCTCCTAAGATATGAATATGCCATTGTGTTGTTGACGAATTTGAAGACCTAAGAAGAATTTCAACTCTCCCATACTAGACATTTGATATTCTTCACTCATCATATAGGCAAATTCATCACTATAACGTTGGTCAGTACAGCCAAAGATAATATCATCAACATATACTTGGCACACAAACAATTCACCATCATAAGATTTAGTGAAAAGAGTAGGGTCAAGTGAACCGGGTTTGAAGCCTTTCTTCATGAAGAGTTCCTTCAAAGTATCATACCAAGCCCGTGGGGCCTACTTGAGGCCATAGAGGGCCTTGTTGAGTCTGAAGACTTTGTCAGGATTCTTTGGATCTTCAAAACCTGGGGGTTGAGCAACATATACTTCTTTCTCAAGCTTACCATTGAGGAATGTACTTTTCACATCCATTTGATATAGAGTGATATCATGATGGTTAGCATAAGCAAGTAATATGCGAATAGCCTCAAGTCTAGCAACAGGTGCAAAAGTTTCGTCGAAATCAATTCCTTTAACCTGTGTGTAGCCTTGAGCTACAAGTCATGCCTTATTCCTCACCACAAGGCCATTTTCATCTTGCTTGTTGCGGTAGATCCACTTTGTGCCGATGATATTGTGCTTGCGAGGATCTGGACGTTTGACCAGTTCCCAGACATTGTTGAGCTCGAACTGATGTAATTCTTCTTGCATGGCCTGAATCCACTCAGGCTCCAGAAATGCTTCATCTACCTTAGTGGGCTCTGTAATAGAGACAAAAGCATACTGCCCACAAAATTTAGACAAATGTGAAGCTTTTGAGCGTGTGAGAGGACCTGACGCTTTGATGTCATTGATGATCTTTTCAACTTGCACTTCTTTTGCAATGCGAGGATGAGCTGGTTGTCGTTGAAGAATTTGATCAGCGTTTTCTTCAGCACCATTTTCTTCAGCATTTTCTTCAGGTGCATTAGCTCGACGTTCTTCATGTTCTGGAATGAATTCTTCAGCAGATTCTTCAGTAGGAATGACATCCTTAGTAGCCTTGAACTTGATAGTTTCCTCAGGTGCTGGTTCATCTATCATAGTAGGTAGGTGCTCTCTTTGTGAGCCGTTAGTTTCATCGAACCGCACATCTATAGTTTCAACAACTTTGTGAAGAACGTTGTTGAAGACTCTGTAGGTGTGCGAGTCCTCTCCGTAACCAAGCATAAAACCTTCATGTGCTTTCGGTGCAAATTTTGAGTCGCGATGAGGATCTCTAATCCAACATTTAGCATCGAAGACTTTGAAATAACTTACATTGGGTTTCTTATCAGTGAGGAGTTCATAGGCAGTATTTTTGAAGAATTTGTGAAGATATACTCTATTGATGATGTGGCACGCAGTATCAATTGCCTCAGTCCAGAAACAATGAGGCTTTTTGTATTCATCAAGCATAGTGCAAGCCATCTCAGCAAGAGTCATGTTCTTGCGCTCCACGACGCCATTCTGCTAAGGAGTGTAAGGAGCAGATAACTCATGAGTGACACCAAGTTCATCAAGATAGTCATCGAGACCAGGATTCTTGAACTTAGTGCCATTGTCACTTCTGATGTGCTTGATCTTCACACCAAAGTTGGTTGAAGCCCTCGAGGAAAATCGTTTGAAGACTTGCTGCACTTCATGTTTGTAAGTAACAAGGTGTACCCATGTGTAACGAGAATAATCATCAACAATAACGAAGCCATATTGAGATGCTTTATTTGAGATAGCAGAATAATGATTAGGACCAAAGAGATCCATGTGAAGAAATTCAAATGGGCGAGTGGTGGTCATGATAGTCTTCGTTGGATGCTTGGCCTTGGTCATCTTCCCAGCTTCACAGGCTTCGCATAGGTGATCCTTGAGGAATTTGACATTCTCGATGCCAATCACATGCTTCTTCTTCTTCTCAAGCGTGTGCAAATTCCTCATGCATGCATGACCAAGTCGTTGATGCCAGAGCCAGCCTTCTAAAGCTTTTGCAAGTAAGCACACGGCTGGTTGTGGTCCTATAGAGAAATCAATAATATACAGGTCTCCTCTCCTAAAGCCTTCGAAGACTTTGGAATTGTCAGCTTCCATAACCACAACAGAACGGTGCTTGCGAAAGACAACAACCATATCAAGATCACAAAGCATTGAGACAGACATAAGGTTGTATCCTAAGGACTCAACAAGCATGACTTTGTCCATGTGTCGATCCTTTGTAATCCAATCTTTCCTAGACCCAATACCTGACTTTTGCCTTTGTCAGAAAAGATGATATGCTTTAGATGCAACGGAGATAATGGAGCATCCATCAATAGATTCTTGTCACCAGTCATGTGGTTTGTACATCCACTATCGAGGACCCAATCAATGGCTTTGGGTTGATCATCCTGCAGATGAATTAGTGCAACTTACAAACTCATATACTTCATCAGTGAAGAATATGACATCAATTCATCAGATCAATTTCATCAAGTAAAAGAACTGATAAAGCAATATGAGGACGTGAGAAATGAAAGTTCATTTCTTCATGATTAGCCTGCGTCCTTTTAGGCATGCTCAGGTCTCGAGCAAATTCTTCAGACGATTATGTGAGTCTGGAGACCTGACCCTGTAGAAGAGATTAGTTCTTTTTCTTCACCACCCACATCTGAAGGGGTGGCAAAGAGTTCATCATTCTGCGAACTCCATACGAGAAGGATGGCATGGAAGCCAGTCCATTTCGTTTCACATAAGAGGGGTTAGAGTAAGCATAAGAGTAAGCAGAGAAAATCTTTGAGGACTTATGGACATAATGATTTGAAGAATAATGCACATATCCATAATCCTTAGATCTTCCCTGCGAAACAGACGGGTTAGCACGATGATGTTCATATGAGGACTTTGATCCATATGAGGAATTTGGTCCGTATGAGGAATTTGATCTGGGGTTCCTATTCTTCACAGGTGGTGTCATGATGACATTCACCTAAAGATTATCAAGACATCTTTTGGGAACCCAGATTTTCTTCATAGGGGAGCCGTTCCTGCAATTAGTGCCAATATATCTAGCAAATACTTCACCATTCTGATTTTTGAATAGCTTATAGTTGAAGTCAATTGACTCATCATCAGAATGAGGAGATTCACATGCAAATCTAGATAAGTTAGATGGATCAACTAGAGGTCCCTTTGCAGCAACCCATGTAGTTTTGGGGTACTGCTCAGGCTTCCAATATGTACCATCATCATTGAGTTTCCTCTCACAGGCGATACCCTCTTTCCTAGGGTTCCTGTTGAGGATCTGCTTTTTAAGCACATCACAAAGAGCCTGATGCCCTTTGAGGCTTTTGTACATGCCTGTCGTGTACAATTCCTTCAGCCCTGCATCATCAGTGATACTAGCAATGTCCTCAGATGAGGAATTAGTGATAGCAGAGGCATGTGAAGAATTTGACACATTAGCAGCATTTGAACATTCAGGTGAAGAATTAGCAGATTCACGTTCAATGCACTTCAAGCATGGAGGAACAAATTCTTCCTGAGATGCGCTGATTTGTTGAGCAAGTAATGAATCGCGCTCCTTCTGAAGATCTTCATAACTCACTGTTAGCTTCTCAAGGTCTTGCTTTCTTTGAAGAAATTCATAAGAAAGCTTCTCATGATCCGATAAGAGAGTGTTATGATGACTTTGAAGTTTGTCAAGCTTGGACTGAAGTCTCTGAAGATTTTCAGTCAAAGTTTCAGTGCGATCCATTTCTTCACCCAACATGTCATCACTTTTATTTAGCATGTTTTGAACATTTTCTAAAGCCCTTTGTTGTTTTATAGCAATCTTAGCAAGTTTAGAATAGCTCGGTTTAAGGTTTTCATCAGATTCATTCTCACTTGATTCAGAAGAGGTATATTTGAGTTCCTTGGCATGCTTTGCCATGAAGCAATAGGTGGGAGTGTAGTCATCATCGCCTTCATCAGCCTTGTTGGTGAGGTCATTTTCTTCAGTGTTGAAGATAGACTTGTTGACGAATGCAGTAGCGAGAGCAAGGCTCGCCACTCCGGATTCGGACTCCTCAGATGACTCCTCTTCCTCATTTTCTTCAGATTCAGCCTCAGAGTCCATTTCTTTGCCAATGAATGCCCTGGCCTTCTTGGAGATGCTCTTCTTGTGATATGAAGGCTTGGAGGATTTTGTTGATGAGGATTTTGTGGATTTCTTCTTTTTCTTCGCATCATCAGACCTGTAATCCTTGTATTTCTTCTTCTTTGATTCCTTTTCCCACTGAGGACAATCTTGAATGAAATGTCCAGGTTTCTTGCATTTGTGACAGAGCCTCTTCTTGTAGTCACTGGATGAGGAATCATTGCTCCTTGGGGATCTTGCAAGGCGACCATGTCTTGAGAACTTTTGGAACTTCTTCATGAGCAGAGCCAGATCATGGCTCAGTTCTTCAGGATCACCAAGGCTGCTACCAGAGTCTTCATCTTCGGACTCAGATACTGCCTTGGCCTTCAGTGCACGTGTTCTGCCATAGCTTGAACCATAGAGATCTCTCTTTTCAGCAAGTTGGAACTCATGAGTATATAGCCTCTCGAGATTATCAGCGGGATCAAGTGACTTGTAATCAACACGTTCTTGTATCATCAATGCCAGAGTGTCAAATGAGTAATCAAGCGATCTCAGCAATTTCTTCACCACCTCATGGTCGGTGATGTCAGTGGCACCAAGTGCTTGAAGCTCATTCGAGATGTCAGTGAGGCGATCGAAGGTTTGTTGAACATTTTCATTGTCGAGTCTTTTGAAGCGGTTGAAGAGATTGCGAAGAACATCAACTCAAGAGTCACGCTGAGTTGAGACTCCTTCATTCACTTTGGACAACCTGTCCCAGATAAGCTTCGCTGTTTCCAAAGCACTCACTCTGCCATACTATCCTTTGCTCAGATGGCCACATATGATATTCTTCGCTTAAGAGTCGAGTTTCTTGAATCTCTTCACATCGGCAGCATTCAGAGAAGGTGTGACTGAGGGAACACCATTTTCCACAACATACCAGAGATCGTTATCAATTACTTCAAGATGCATTCGCATCTTATTCTTCTAGTAGGGGTAGTCTGTCCCATCGGATGTAGGACACCCAGCAGAGACCTTGATCATACCTGTGGTCGACATAACTAAAACTCCAGGCGGTTAAACCAAAATCACACAGAACAAGGGAGTACCTTGCTCTGATACCAATTGAAAGTGCGTTATATCGACTAGAGGGGGGTGAATAGGTGATTTTTATGAAATTGTTCACTGCGGAATTTGCTGGTGAGGAAATTCCTTAGCGAAGAACTACTAGCAGCGGAATAAGTACTCAAAAGTAAGCACAACAGAATACAAGCATAGTCATCATGATGAAATGAAGACAGGCACATAGTACAGGAAGCGTAATCATAGGATAACACAGGATGAAGACAAACAGACTGAAGAAATTGAACTGAGGAAATTGAGAAAGTCTTCAGTCAAAGTCTTCAAACACATATATGAACAAACATACAACACAGATATGAGGAAATGAAAGAGTTGAGGAAATAGAACCAGTAAGCTCGGTGAAGACAATGATTTGGTAGACCAGTTCCAACTGTTGTCTCAGTTGTACGTCTGGTTGGAGAGGCTGAGTATTTAAACTCGAGGACACACAGTCCCAGACACCTAGTCAAGGACACTTAG
Organism: Triticum dicoccoides; assembly: GCF_002162155.2. Classification (NCBI taxonomy): domain Eukaryota; kingdom Viridiplantae; phylum Streptophyta; class Magnoliopsida; order Poales; family Poaceae; genus Triticum; species Triticum dicoccoides. The sequence goes on from NC_041392.1 coordinate 174,415,509, forward strand.
CCCAAGACACCCAGTCCTCATCGTATTCTCCTTGAACTAAGGTCACACAGACCTCGTCCAATCACTCATGGTAAGTCTTCAGGCGACTTCCAAACCTTCACAAACTTGGTCACTCGGCGATCCACAATTCCTCTTGGATGCTCTAGACCATGATGCCTAACAGTCTAGAAGAAGCACAGTCTTCAAAGGTAACAAGCGTCGGATCCACTCAGGATCAATATCTTCAGTGATGTTCAATCACTTGGGGTTTGTAGGTGTTGGGGTTTCCTATGAAAACGAAAGTCTTCAAGCTTCATATTCCTCGCATGAATATCAAGTCTTCACGGACACACCAATTTCTTCACTTTCAAAGTCTTCATGAAAGTCTTCAGGAATACCAAAATCTTCAATCGAAGATGTTCATTTTTAGGGGTCGACTTTTCCTGTAAATATCAAACTCCTCATAGGCTTATAGACCTGTGTACACTCACACACGCATTAGTCCCTTAACCTATAAGTCTTCAATACACCAAAATCACTAAGGGGCACTAGATGCACTTGCAAAAGTGACTAGATGAAATTCCCGTGTAACCTCAAGAACGCTTTGCTTATTATAAGAGACCCATTTGGCATGTCCTTTGCCTCAAAAGGATTGAGCTACCTTGCTACACTTTTGCTACTATTATCGTTACTTGCTCATTACAAATTATCTTCCTATCAAACTACTCTCCCTACAAAAAAAACACATCCGTGACATTTTGGGTTGAACGATTTTTTTTCTGTCATGCTTATGACACTTTGATACGTCTCCAACGTATCTATAATTTTTGATTGCTCCATGCTATATTATCTACTGTTTTGGACATTATTGGGCTTTATTATCCACTTTTATATTATTTTTGGGACTAACCTATTAACTGGAGGCCCAGCCTAGAATTGCTGTTTTTTGCCTGTTTTAGGGTTTCGAAGAAAAGGAATATCAAATGGAGTCCAAACGGAATGAAACCTTCGGGAACGTGATTTTCTCAATGAATAAGACCAGAGAGACTTGGACCCTACGTCAAGAAAATAAATAGGAGGCCACGAGGTAGGGGGTGCACCCACCCCCACCAGGCGCGCCCTCCACCCTCGTGGCCCCCCTGTTGCTCCACCGACGTACTCCTTCCTAATATATATATCCACGTACCCCCAAACGATCAGAAACGGAGAAAAAAACCCTAATTCCACCGCCGCAACTTTCTGTATCCACAAGATCCCATCTTGAGGCCTGTTCCGGAGCTCCGCCGGAGGGGGCATCGATCATGGAGGGCTTCTACATCAACACCATAGCCCTTCCGATGAAGTGTGAGTAGTTTACCTCAGACCTACGGGTCCATAGTTAGTAGCTAGATGGCTTCTTCTCTCTTTTTGGATCTCAATACAATGTTCTCCCCCCTCTGTTGTGGAGAACTATTTGATGTAATCTTCTTTTTGCGGGGTGTTTGTTGAGACCGATGAATTGTGGGTTTATGATCAAGTCTATCTATGAATATTATTTGAATCTTCTCTGAATTCTTTTATGTATGATTGGTTATCTTTGCAAGTCTCTTCGAATTATCAGTTTCGTTTGGCCTACTAGATTGATCTTTCTTGGAATGGGAGAAGTGCTTAGCTTTGGGTTCAATCTTGCGGTGTCCTTTCCCGATGACCGTAAGGGCAGCAAGGCACGTATTGTATTGTTGCCATCGAGGATAACAAGATGGGGTTTTCTTCATATTGCATGAGTCTATCCCTCTACATCATGTCATTTTGCTTAAGGCGTTACTCTATTTTAACTTAATACTCTAGATGCATGCTGGATAGCAGTTGATGAGTGGAGTAATAGTAGTGAAAGTGCATTATATCAACTAGAGGGGGGGTGAATAGGCGATTTTTATGAAATTCTTCACTAAGGAATTTGCCGGTGAGGAAATTCCTTACCAAAGAACTACTAGCAGTGGAATAAGTACTCAAAAGTAAACACAACAGAATACAAGCATAGTAATCATGATGAAATGAAGACAGGCACAGAGTATGGGAAGCATAATCACAGGATAACACAGGATGAAGACAAACAGACTGAAGAAATTGAACTGAGGAAATTGAGAAAGTCTTCATTCAAAGTCTTCAAACACAGATATGAACAAACATACAACACAGTTATGAGGAAATGAAAGAGTTGAGGAAATAGAACCAGTAAGCTCGATGAAGACAATGATTTGGTAGACTAGTTCCAACTGCTGTCTCAGTTGTACGTCTGGTTGGAGCGGCTGAGTATTTAAACTCGAGGACACACAGTCCCGGACACCCAGTCAAGGACACTTAGTCCAAGACACCCAGTCCTCACCGTATTCTCCTTGAACTAAGGTCACACAGACCTCGTCCAATCACTCGTGGTAAGTCTTCAGGCGACTTCCAAACCTTCACAAACTTGGTCACTCGGCGATCCACAATTCCTCTTGGATGCTCTAGACCATGACGCCTAACCGTCTGGAAGAAGCACAATCTTCAAAGGTAACAAGCGTCGGATCCACTCAGGATCAATCTCTTCAGTGATGCTCAATCACTTGGGGTTTGTAGGTGTTTGGGTTTTGGGTTTTTGGTTTTCCCTCACTTGATGATTTTCGCTCAAAGTCCTCGGAGGATGGGTTGCTCTCAAATGACAAGTGTCAGTTTCTCTCAGAGCAGCCAACCAACTAGTGGTTGTAGGGGGCGGCTATTTATAGCCTAGGGAGCAGCCCAACATGATAAGACATAAATGCCCTTCAATGATATGACCGTTAGGTGGATAGATATTTTGGGCAGCTGGCGCATAGCACAGCAACGGTCGGAATTTTGAGTAGCAAAATCCTCAGGGCTATCATGTTCCTCACTGTGTAGGCAATCCGCACTGGCGAATTCCTAACTCCTCAGTCAGGACAAATTCCTCAGAAACCAGAAGAACTTCGTCTCTGTCACTGAAGAAATTGACTGAACTGTATGAGATTTCCAATGGCTTCACTCGAAGGGATTGGTAGGTGTAGGATTTTGAGTTGAGCATCACATGGAAATTTTTCCTTAGTATTTCCTCGACCCCCTTTAACAGTATGGTGTTTCCAATGACTCAAGAAGGAGAAAAACAAAACTATGAAAACGAAAGTCTTCAAGCTTCATATTCCTCGCATGAATATCAAGTCTTCACGGACACACCAATTTCTTCACTTTCAAAGTCTTCATGAAAGTCTTCAGGAATACCAAAATCTTCAATCGAAGATGTTCATTTTTAGGGGTCGAGTTTTCCTGTAAATATCAAACTCCTCATAGACTTATAGACCTGTGTAGACTCACACACGCATTAGTCCCTTAACCTATAAGTCTTCAATACACCAAAATCACTAAGGGGCACTAGATGCACTTACAAGTAGTAGATGTAGGCAGGAGTCGGTCTACTTGTCTCAGACGTGATGCCTATATACAAGATCATACCTAGATATTCTCATAACTATGCTCAATTCGGTCAATTGCTCAACAGTAATTTGTTCACCCACTGTAGAATACTTATGTTCTCGAGAGAAGCCACTAGTGAAACCTATGGCCCCCGGGTCTATCTTTATCATATTGATCACCTACTACTTAGTTATTTTCTTTGCTATTTACTTTTCCTTTATTTTACTTTGCATATTTTATCATAAAAATACCAAAAATATTATCTTATCATATCTATCAGATCTCACTCTCGTAAGTGGCCCTATAGGGATTGACAACCCCTATTTGCGTTGGTTGCGAGGATTTATTTGTTTTGTGAAGGTGCGAGGGACTCACGCGTAGCCTCCTACTGGATTGATACCCTGGTTCTCAAAAACTGAGGGAAACACTTATGCTACTTTGCTGCATCATCCCTTCCTCTTAGGAGAAAACCAACACAGCGCTCAAGAGGTAGCAAGAAGGATTTCTGGCACCGTTGCCGGGGAGGTCTACGCAAAAGTCAACATACTAAGTACCCATCACATACCCTTATCTCCCGCATTACATTATTTGCCATTTGCCTCTCATTTTCCTCTCCCCCCGCTTCACCCTTGCCATTTTATTCACCCTCTCTCTCTATCCTCCCTCTCTATTTGCCTCTTTTTGTCCGCTTGCTTTTTGTTTGCTTGTGTGTTAGTTTGCTTGCTTATCACGATGGCTCAAGATAATACTAAATTGTGTGACTTCACCAATACCAACAACAATGATTTTATTAGCACTCTGATTGCTCCTCTTACGGATGCTGAATCTTGTGAAATTAATACTGCTTTGCTGAATCTTGTCATGAAAGATCCGTTTTCCGGCCTTCCTAGTGAAGATGCCACTACCCATCTAAATAGCTTCATTGATTTATGTGACATGCAAAAGAACAAAGATGTGGATAATGATATTGTTAAATTGAAGCTATTTCCTTTTTCTCTCAGAGATCGTGCTAAAGCTTGGTTTTCGTCTTTGCCTAAAAATAGTATTGATTCATGGAACAAGTGCAAAGATGCTTTTATCTCTAAGTATTTTCCTCCCGCTAAGATCATCTCTCTTAGAAACGATATTATGAATTTTAAGAAACTTGATCATGAACATGTTGCACAAGCTTGGGAGAGAATGAAATTAATGATATGTAATTGCCCTACTCATGGTTTAAATTTGTGGATGATTGTTCAGAATATTTATGCGGATTGAATTTTGCTTCTAGAAATCTTTTAGATTCGGCCGCGGGAGGCACTTTTATGGAAATCACTTTAGGAGAAGCTACTAAACTCCTAGATAATATTATGGTTAATTATTCTCAATGGCACACTGAAAGATCTACTAATAAAAAGGTGCATGCGATAGAAGAAATTAATGTTTTGAGTGGAAAGATGGATGAACTTATGAAATTATTTGCTAATAAGAGTGTTTCTTCTGATCCTAATGATATGCCCTTGTCTACTTTGATTGAGAATAATAATGAATCTATGGATGTGAATTTTGTTGGTAGGAACAATTTTGGTAACAACGCGTATAGAGGAAATTTCAACCCTAGGCCTTATCCTAGTAATCCCTCTAATAATTATGGTAATTCCTACAACAATTCTTATGGAAATTATAATAAGATGCCCTCTGATTTTTAATCTAATATTAAAGAATTTATTACTTCGCAAAAGAATTTTAATGCTATGATTGAAGAAAAATTGCTTAAGATTGATGATTTGGTTAGGAACGTTGATAGAATTGCTCTTGATGTTGATTCTTTGAAACTTAGATCTATTCCACCTAAGCATGATATCAATGAGTCTCTCAAAGCCATGAGAATTTCCATTGATGAGTGCAAAGAAAGAACCGCTAGGATGCGTGCTAAGAAAGATGCCTTTATAAGAGCGTGTTCTTCTAGTTCCCATGAAAATAAAGATGAAGATTGTCAGTGTACTAGAGTAGGGGTACCCTAGTATCCCGAACTCGTGCACGGGCAGTTGCAGCGCCCCGCGGCAAGGCTTGCCGGGTGACCGCCAAGACCCTCCGTGGTTCCCTTGAAGACCATTCAAGAACAAAGTACTCAAACCAAGGCCCCGGCAAGAGGAGCTTGCCGGGAAGGCCAACCAAGGCCCCGGCAAGAGGAGCTTGCCGGGAAGGCCAACCAAGGCCCCGGCAAGAGGATCTTGCCGGGAAGAGACAAGACCCCGGCAAGAGGAGCTTGCCGGGAAGGCCACTCAAGGCATACCAAGAAAGCTTGCCGCGACGCGCCCTGCGTCTCGGCAAGGCCCGGTGAGCGACAAGCTCCCAAACACGACAAGACGACGGCCGCGGCAAGGAGCTTGCCGCGGGAAACCCCCACTTCGTGCCCGCGCTCCAGCGCACCTGCTAACGTGTCGCTCTAGGACTCTCCCAAGCACACGTGGCAGGAGGTTGCGCAGCTAGGGGTGCGCGGTGGCAAGCGGAGACGAAGAGAAGGCCATCGTGGCAAACGGTGGCGCTCCTAACGGTCACTTTTTGCACTGTTTAGGCAACTCAGACAGGCATTCAATGACCTTGTCCCCTACCTGGCGCGCCAGAGATGTCGGGGTGGCTGATACACCAACACCTATGGGGACAGGGCCCCTTTCGGTTCGGTGAGGGCGGAGGTCGCACAAAGAGCGGATCGAGGCGGTACACGTGAGCGGTTTTTACCCAGCTTCGGGCCGCACGGATGCGTAAAACCCTACTGCTGCTTGTTTGTGTGTATTGAATTCTTGCTCAGGAGCGATGGACGCTGCCAGACTGAGCGTGAGAGTGTTCCTGGTGTTTCGAATGAGCCGAACTGGCCGAACCCCCCTTTCTCTAGGTTGCGCTAGGGCCTCCTTTTATACTTTCAAGGGGTCACCGACAGGTGGCAACATAGACTAGAAGGGTAAAAATGGAAAAGGATGCGGTAGGTACAACTACCGCTACTGTAGACACAGTGCACCCTACCTAACTCTGATGGCAGACGAGCATCCCCGTCAAGGAGACAAGCAAAGAGTGGCTGATGTACTTTGATGGTGCCTTCTCGCTGCAAGGCGCCGGTGCTGGCGTGCTGCTTATCGCACCCACCGGAGAGCACCTCAAGTACGTAGTCCAGATGCACTTTCCCAAGGAGCAAGCAACGAACAATACCGCAGAGTATGAGGGTTTGCTTGCCGGCCTCAGAATCGCAGCCGACCTTGGGATCAAGAAACTCATTGTAAGGGGTGACTCGCAGATTGTCCTCCGCCAAGTGAACAAGAACTACCAGAGTCCATTTATGGAAGCTTATGTTGATGAAGTAAGGAAGCTAGAAGCACACTTTGACGGCCTGCAAATGGAACACGTTCCACGAGCTGCTCCCGCTCCTCCGCCAAGGCCCGGAGAGTTTCTTGGCGAAGACCCCGGAGCTCCTCCGCACGCTTCTCTATGTCCACGCTCGCCCTCGCGACAAGCGCTTCCCGGGACTCCAACTTGACTTGGCGGGCGCGGTAGAGCGCCAGCAGGATCCGTAGCAGCCGCTCCTCCTCAGGCTCACCGCTGCTGCTTCTCGGCGCGTCGACGATCGACAACCCAGCGGAGGCAAGCACCTCCCCATCCAGAGCTTCTCCTTCCATCGGCGCCCTGGAGCTCGACGCCCAGGGGAGCTTGATGAAGATGCCATCGCCAGCCTTCAGATAGGCACCGGGCCGGGGCTCCTCGAAGCCTGACGCTGCGGCAGCGGCGGAGGGATCGGCGGTCGGTGCAGCGCCTGACGCTCCTGCGGCCTCAGGGCCGTCAGTGCGATCACCAGATCCCCCGCCAGCTTCCTCGGCGGCAGCCTTGGCGGCCTCTTCGCCAGCGGGCACATCAGCGCCGGCTCCTTCTTCGGTGGCCGCGGCATCATCAGTATTGCCGCGCGCGTCCTCCTCACCGCCCGCCTCGGTCTCCATCGGATCCGCGGAGGGTGGGTCTAACGACCGGAGAAGAAGGAGAAATCAAACAAGTATCTGAGAAGAGAAATCAGCAGAAGACTACAAGGAAAGTTTCGGGAAAGAAGGACTACCTGTGCTAGGATCTGCCGTTGTGACCTCCACCACCGGCGGATCGTTAGCGCTGTCCCTTGCCGGAGACTCCTCCCTTGCCGGAGGCTCCTCCCTTACCGGAGGACGCTCCCTTGCCGGGGAGTCCGCCCTTGGCGGCGTAGTCGAAGCAGACGACGAGTCAGAGGAGATCACTACGCCCTCCTGATGAAGTTGTTCTGCTCCTGCACAAACAAACCAGTGATCAGATGTCAACAAAGGAAAAGAGCAACCACGCGCACCCAGAAGCAGAAAGTAAACCATATGCTTACGCTGGGGGCTGCGCTGGGGGCTGCTCTGTGAAGTGATGGCCGGATCCGGCAGGGTGGTCTCGGGCGCGCCTCCTGTCGTCGCAGTAGGCTCGTCCTCGATGACCACCACCTGAGCCTTGGCCCTCTTCACCGCCCTCTGGGCCAGAGTCCTGAAAAGAAGAGCTCAGGGTGGATCAGATCCGATGCAAGACAAGATCAGCAAGTTGAAGAACTACAAGAACAAGCAAGGGAATCTTACTCTTCTTCTTCTTCCTCCTCGTCGGAGCTGAGCGCGGAGAGGTCGAAGTTCGGCCCACTTCCGGCGTGACGAGGTGGAGGGGTGGGATCCCTTGGCCGCTTGGCAGGGACTGCGGCGCCAGCCCGAGATGACCCCGCCCCAGTTGCCACTGCGGCGGGAGGCGCACCCGCGGCAACCGTACTTGCCTCGGCGGAGCGCGTCGCGCGGCGCTGCGGCTGTTGACCAGCTTGCCGCCCTACTGCGTCCCCGACCCTGCGGAGGCACCTTTTTGGCTGCACTGGGGGCTGCGTTCCGGGCCCTGTTTCTGGCAAGCTCCCCGGAGATGGCGGGCCGCTCGCACCCTCAGCGGGCTCACTCAACTCGGCGTTGGGCGCGGCAAGCTCTTCTTCGTCTTCGGGCCACTCCCGCTCAGCAAGACTCATCACCGATGCCGCGTCCGCTTCCTCCATCGTGAACCCAAATTTGCCAGCGGCTGCGGCTGCCGCCGCCTCTTCCGCCCTGGTGGCGATGCGCTCCATCTCTTGATCAGTGGTGTCGCGGGTGAGGAGCTTCTTCTCGTCAGCATTGACCGCCACCTCCACTACGCTGTCGAAGAACTTCTGCACGACGTCGCCGGCGGGCTCTTGCCAAGTTGGAGCGATCCCGTGTGAATCACACAACGGCATCATTGCGCAGATGCGGTCGCGCGAGGAGTTGTTACACAGAGGCACGACGCCTGCCGGCAACCTGAACCACTCGGGATGCTGCGGGTCGTGCTTGAATATTTCCTTAAGTATCCCGTCCAATTCTATGACGGTGAAATTGAAGTTGAGGCCTGGGCGCAACCTCATGATGTCCGCCGGGCCTCCAAATTCCCAGGCGGGTCTCCCCTTCGCCTGTAGAGGGGCGATGCGGCGGCGGAGGAAATCTGCACCGACAGCTCCTACAGTCAACCCGGCAAGCCTGAGGCGCAAGATCCGGGTGGTGGCGATCTTCAACTTGTCATCGTCCGCGGACAGAGCGCTCCAATCATTGCCTCGCACTGCTGGGGCTTGGCGCAGGGCGGTGAACGGCTGCGGGTTCTCCTCTACAAGCCAGCACCAGTTTGCTCTCCACTCATCCCACTTGCTGCGGAGCTCCCCCTCCAGATAGGTCTCCTTCTTGCCAGCTCGCGAGATCCAGGCGATCCCCCCGGCAAGGGTTTCCTCTCTCTCGACACGGGGCATGAAGAAATGGCGGAAGGGAGCTACGTTGGGGTGGACTCCGACAAAGTTTTCGCATAGATGGGCGAAAACTGCCATGGTCAAGACAGCGTTGGGGGTAAAATCAAGGAGGTGGAACCCGTAGGTGTTCATGATATCACAGAAGAAATCAGAGAACGGCGGGCAGAGCCCGCAGTAGAAGAACACGGCAAAGAAAGGGTACCCGCCAACTGGAGCTTCTTGCGAGGTGACGGCGGAGAGTACCTTTGTGCGCGGATGCGCCCGTGTCTCCGTCGACCAGAAGAGATAGTACCACTCCCTCAGATCCTTTGCGGAGAGCTCGGGGAGGAAGGTGGCCCGCTCTTTCCGCAGCGCCTCAAGCCGCTGCGCTTCGGTCGACTTCACAGCTTTCGTGGCCTTCCCCTTTCCGGGCTTCGGAGCCATGGTGAAGGCGGTGGGGGAGATCGACGGTGCTGGTAGTGGCGGCGGCGACGGGAGCGAAGCGCTGCTCTCTTTCGGCTTTGGAAGCGGAGGAGGGCGGCGGAGGTTTATGAGATTGCAACAGCGAATGATGAAGATGGAGGAAATGCCCCTGTTTCCCCTGCTTATAAAGAGGGACGGGGCGGACATTTCGGCCTTCCAAATAAACAACCTCCCACGATCTCTCCCACGACACCGCGTTTGACGCGTGCCGTTCTGGGCGTGCGCGGTGGGAGCGGAGAGATATGCGGCGTGACCTAGGCCGCGCGTGCCCGTGCACTATTTTGGGCCTGGCCCAACAGCGCTCGGCACCGTGTATGGCCCAGGCCCGGGGGCTCCTGTCGGTGTACTAGAGTAGGGGTACCCTAGTATCCCGAACTCGTGCACGGGCAGTTGCAGCGCCCCGCGGCAAGGCTTGCCGGGTGACCGCCAAGACCCTCCGTGGTTCCCTTGAAGACCATTCAAGAACAAAGTACTCAAACCAAGGCCCCGGCAAGAGGATCTTGCCGGGAAGGCCAACCAAGGCCCCGACAAGAGGAGCTTGCCGGGAAGGCCAACCAAGGCCCCGGCAAGAGGATCTTGCCGGGAAGAGACAAGACCCCGGCAAGAGGAGCTTGCCGGGAAGGCCACTCAAGGCATACCAAGAAAGCTTGCCGCGATGCGCCCTGCGTCCCGGCAAGGCCCGGTGAGCGATAAGCTCCCAAACACGACAAGACGACGGCTGCGGCAAGGAGCTTGCCGCGGGAAACCCCCACTTCGTGCCCGCGCTCCAGCGCACCTGCTAACGTGTCGCTCTAGGACTCTCCCAAGTACACGTGGCAGGAGGCTGCGCAGCTAGGGGTGCGCGGTGGCAAGCGGAGACGAAGAGAAGGCCATCGTGGCAAACGGTGGCGCTCCTAACGGTCACTTTTTGCACTGTTTAGGCAACTCAGACAGGCATTCAATGACCTTGGCCCCTGCCGTCAGAGTTAGGTAGGGTGCACTGTGTCTACAGTAGCGGTAGCTGTACCTACCGCATCCTTTTCCATTTTTACCCTTCTAGTCTACGTTGCCACCTGTCGGTGACCCCTTGAAAGTATAAAAGGAGGCCCTAGCGCAACGTAGAGAAAGGGGGGTTCGGCCAGTTTGGCTCATTCGAAACACCAGGAACACTCTCACGCTCATCTGGCAGCGTCCATCGCTCCTGAGCAAGAATTCAATACACACAAACAAGCAGCAGTAGGGTTTTACGCATCCGTGCGGCCCGAAGCTGGGTAAAAACCGCTCGCGTGTACCGCCTCGATCCGCTCTTTGTGCGACCTCCGCCCTCACCGAACCGAAAGGGGCCCTGTCCCCATAGGTGTTGGTGTATCAGCCACCCCGACAAAGATCTAAAAGTTATTGATGTGTCCCCTATTAAATCATTGTTTTGCAATATGAATCTTGATAATGATGGGACTGAATATGATCCACCTATACCTAGAAGGCGTTCCAAGAATTCGGAATTTGTTGATCTTGATGCTAAAACTGATAAAAGTGGGATTGAAGAAATTAAAACTCTAGATGTTGCTAAACCCACTATTGAATTTAACTCTGAAAATTGCTCTTTGATTGATTGTATTTCCTTGTTGCAATCCGTGCTAAATTCTCCTCGTGCTTATAGTGAAAATAAAAGCATTTACTAAACATATCGTTGATGCCTTAATGCAATCTTATGAAGAAAAACTTGAATTGGAAGTTTCTATCCATAGAAAACTTTATGATGAGTGGGAACCAACTATTAAAATTAAAATTAAAGATCATGAATTCTATGCTTTATGTGATTTGGGTTCTAGTGTTTCCACGATTCCAAAGACTTTGTGTGATTTGTTAGGTTTACGTGATTTTGATGATTGCTCTCAAAACTTGCACCTTGCGGATTCCACTATTAAGAAACCTATGGGAAGAATTAATGATGTTTTTATTGTTGCAAATAGGAATTATGTGCCCGTAGATTTTATTGTTCTTGACATAGATTGTAATCCTTCATGTCCTATTATTCTTGGTAGACCTTTCCTTAGAACGATTGGTGCAATTATTGATATGAAGGAAGGAAATATTAGATTCCAATTTCCATCAAGGAAAGGCATGTAACACTTTCCTAGAAAGAAAATTAAATTACCTTATGAATCTATTATGAGAGCCACTTATGTATTGCCTACCAAAGATGGCAATACCTAGATCTATTCTTGCTTGTTATGCCTAGCTAGGGGCGTTAAACGATAGCACTTGTTGGGAGGCAACCCAATTTTATTTTTATTCCTTGATATTTGATCCTGTTTAGTAATAAATAATTTATCTAGCCTCTGTTTTGGTTGTGTTTTTTGTGTTTAATTAGTGTTTGTGCCAAGTAGAACCGTTGGGAAGACTTGGGGAAAGTCTTGTTGAACTTGCTGTAAAAAACAGAAACTTTAGCGCTCACGAGAACTGCTGTCATTTTTATTTGGAAAGCTCTATTTAGTTAATTTCTTTTTGCAGATGATTAATAGATAAATTCCTCACGTCCAGATATTTATTTTAGAATTTTTGGGGTTCCAGATCTTGCGCTAGCTACATATTACTACAGACTGTTCTGTTTTTCACAGATTCTGTTTTTCGTCTATTGTTTGCTTATTTTGATGAATCTATGGCTAGTAAAATAGTTTATAAACCATAGAGAAGTTGGAATACAGTAGGTATAACACCAATATAAATAAAGAATGAGTTCATTACAGTAACTTGAAGTGGTCGTTTATTTTCTTTCGCTAACGGAGCTCACGAGATTTTCTACTTTAAGTTTTGTGTTGTGAAGTTTTCAAGTTTTGGGTAAAGATTTGATGGATTATGGAACAAGGAGTGTCAAGAGCCCAAGCTTGGGGATGCCCATGGCACCCCCAAGATAATCTAAGGACACCTAAAAGCCAAAGCTTGGGGATGCCCCGGAAGGCATCCTCTCTTTCATCTACTTCTATCGGTAACTTTACTTGGAGCTATATTTTTATTCGCCACATGATATTTGTTTTGCTTGGAGCGTCTTGTATGATTTGAGTATTTGCTTTTTAGTTTACCACAATCATCCTTGCTGTACACACCTTTTGAGAGAGCCATACATGATTTAGAATTTGTTAGAATACTCTATGTGCTTCGCTTATATCTTTTGAGTTATATAATTTTGCTCTAGTACTTCACTTATATCTTTTAGAGCATGGTGGTGGATTTTTTTATTGAAACTATTGATATCTCATGCTTCACTTAGATTATTTTGAGAGTCTTAAATAGCATGGTAATTTTCTTAAAGTCTTAATATGCTTGGTATACAAGATTAATAATAAAACTTTCTTATGAGTGTGTTGAATACCATGAGAAGTTTGATGCTTGATAATTGTTTTGAGATATAAAGATGGTGATATTAAAGTTGTGCTAGTTGAGTAGTTGTGAATTTGAGAAATACTTGTGTTGAAGTTTGTGATTCCCGTAGCATGCACGTATGGTGAACCGTTATGTGATGAAGTCGGAGCATGATTTATTTTTTGATTGCCTTCCTTATGAGTGGCGGTCGGGGACGAGCGATGGTCTTTTCCTACCAATCTATCCCCCTAGGAGCATGCGCGTAATACTTTGCTTTGATAACTTTTATATTTTTGCAATAAGTATATGAGTTATTTATGAATAATGTTGAGTCCATGGATTATACGCACTCTCACCCTTCCACCTTTGCTAGCCTCTCTAATATCGCACACCTTTTGCCGGTATCATACACCCACCATATACCTTCCTCAAAACAGCCACCATACCTACCTATTATGGCATTTCCATAGCCATTCCGAGATATATTGCCATGCAACTTTCCACCGTTCCATTTATTATGACACACTTCATCATTGTCATATGGCTTAGCATGATCATGTAGTTGACATCGTATTTGTGGCAAAGCCACCATTCATAATTCTTTCATACATGTCACTCATGCATCATTGCATATCCCGGTACACCGCCGGAGGCATTCATATAGAGTCATATTTTGTTCTAAGTATCGAGTTGTAATTGTTGAGTTGTAAGAAAAATAAAGGTGTGATGATCATCATTATTAGAGCATTGTCCCAGTGGGGAAAGGATGATGGAGACTATGATTCCCCCACAAGTCGGGATGAGACTACGGACGAAAAATAAATAAAAGAGGCCAAAGAAGCCCAAATAAAAAAAGAGAAAGAAAAGAGGCCATAAAAAAGAGAAAAGGCCCAAATAAAAAAATGAGAGAAAAAGAGAGAAGGGACAATGTTACTATCCTTTTACCACACTTGTGCTTCAAAGTAGCACCATGATCTTCATAGTAGAGAGTCTCTCATGTTATCACTTTCATATACTAGTGGGAATCTTTCATTATAGAACTTGGCTTGTATATTCCAATGATGGGCTTCCTCAAATTTCCCTAGGTCTTCATGAGCAAGCAAGTTGGATGCACACCCACTTAGTTTTTTTTGAGCTTTCATATACTTATAGCTCTAGTGCAGCCATTGCATGGCAATCCCTACTCACTCACATTGATATCTATTGATGGGCATCTCCATAGCCCATTGATAAGCCTAGTTGATGTGAGACTATCTTCTCCCTTTTTGTCTTCTCCACAACCACCACTCTATTCCACCTATAGTGCTATATCCATGGCTCACGCTCATGTATTGCGTGAAGATTGAAAAAGTTTTGAGAATGTCAAAAGTATGAAACAATTGCTTGGCTTGTCATCGGGGTTGTGCATGATTTAATTATTTAGTGTGGTGAAGATAGAGCATAGCTAGACTATATGATTTTGTAGGGATAACTTTCTTTAGCCATGTTATTTTGAGAAGACATAATTGCTTTGTTAGTATGCTTGAAGTATTATTATTTTTATGTCAATATGAACTTTTGTCTTGAATCTTTCGGATATGAATATTCATAGCACAATTAAGAAGAATTACATTAAAATTATGCCAAGTAGCACTCCGCATCAAAAATTCTGTTTTTATCATTTACCTACTCGAGGACGAGCAGGAATTAAGCTTGGGGATGCTTGATACGTCTCCAACGTATCTATAATTTTTGATTGCTCCATGCTATATTATCTACTGTTTTGGACATTATTGGGCTTTATTATCCACTTTTATATGATTTTTTGGACTAACCTATTAACCGGAGGCCCAGCCCAGAATTGTTGTTTTTTGCTTGTTTTTGGGTTTCAAAGAAAATGAATATCAAAAGGAGTCCAAACGGCATGAAACCTTCAGGAATGTGATTTTCTCAATGAATAAGACCAGAGAGACTTGGACCCTACGTCAAGAAAATAAATAGGAGGCCACGAGGTAGGGGGGCGCGCCCACCCCCACCAGGCGCGCCCTCCACCCTCATGGCCCCCCTGTTGCTCCACCGACGTACTCCTTCCTGCTATATATATCCACGTATCCCCAAATGATCAGAAACGGAGAAAAAACCCTAATTCCACCGCCGCAACTTTTTGTATCCACGAGATCACATCTTGGCGCCTGTTCCAGAGCTCCGCCGGAGGGGGCATCGATCATGGAGGGATTCGACATCAACACCATAGCCCTTCCGATGAAGTGTGAGTAGTTTACCTGAGACCTACGGGTCCATGTTAGTAGCTAGATGGCTTCTTCTCTCTTTTTGGATCTCAATACAATGTTCTCCCCCTCTCTTGTGGAGAACTATTCGATGTAATCTTCTTTTTGCAGTGTGTTTGTTGAGACCGATGAATTGTGGGTTTATGATCAAGTCTATCTATGAATAATATTTGAATCTTCTCTGAATTCTTTTATGTATGATTGGTTATCTTTGCAAGTCTCTTCGAATTATCAGTTTGGTTTGGCCTACTAGATTGATCTTTCTTGCAATGGGAGAAGTGCTTAGCTTTGGGTTCAATCTTGCGGTGTCCTTTCCCGGTGACAGTAAGGGCAGCAAGGCACGTATTGTATTGTTGCCATCGAGGATAACAAGATGGTGTTTTCTTCATATTGCATGAGTCTATCCCTCTACATCATGTCATCTTGCTTAAGGCGTTACTCTGTTTTTAACTTAATACTCTAGATGCATGCTAGATAGCAGTCGATGAGTGGAGTGATAGTAGTAGATGTAGGCAGGAGTCGGTCTACTTGTCTCAGACGTGATGCCTATATACATGATCATACCTAGATATTCTCATAACTATGCTCAATTCTGTCAATTGCTCAACGGTAATTTGTTCACCCACCGTAGAATACTTATGCTCTCGAGAGAAGCCACTAGTGAAACCTATGGCCCCCGGGTCTATCTTTATCATATTGATCTCCTACTACTTAGTTATTTCCTTTGCTATTTACTTTGCCTTTATTTTACTTTGCATCTTTTATCATAAAAATACCAAAAATATTATCTTATCATATCTATCAGATCTCACTCTCGTAAGTGGCCCTATAGGGATTGACAACCCCTATTTGCGTTGGTTGCGAGGATTTATTTGTTTTGTGCAAGTGCGAGGGACTCGCGCGTAACCTCCTACTGGATTGATACCTTGGTTCTCAAAAACTGAGGGAAATACTTCCGCTACTTTGCTGCATCATCCCTTCCTCTTCGTGGAAAACCAACGCAGTGCTCAATTGGTAGCACACTTCTATGACGATAATTGTGAAAAAACCCAGTATCATCATAGATGTGGTGGGTTCCTACTTCTATGACTAAAAATCATGACAAAAAATGGGCTTTTCATCCTGGGCGGGCCGGAGACGCAGCTACATGACATTCTTTGGGTCGTCCATGACGAAAACACCATGGTAGAAGCGAGGGCGAGGAAAATATCGAGGGAGTTCCCGGTTACAGCGGGTGGTCGGGGGCTGAGCGATGCAGGTTTCTCTCATATGTATGTGCGTGTGTGCGAGGCGTTGCACTCTAACTGAACCCAAGTGAGGCGTTGGTCTCTAACTGAACCCGAGCGATTGCACTAGCTACATTACTGAACCCAAGCGATCGATCCCTTGCTGTTAACTAAACCTGAGTGATTCCTTCGCTACTACTGCTAACTGAAGCCGATCGATGTTGCCTCTGGATGAACATTGAGCATTGTTGGGGGGGGGGGCTTGATGAATAGTTCTCGGTGGGGGTTAGGATGAACATGACCCCGTGGTAGTAGAGGCCGTTGCCGCTGGATGAACAGGACCCCGATCGAGCCGGTTGGGGGTGGATGAACAGGACCCCATGGAGGGCTAGATGAACAGGACCCCGTGGAGGGCTGGTTGAACAGTAGCCGGTGGAGGGTTGGATGAACAGTAGCCCGTGGAGGGGTGGTTGAACAGGACTCCATGGAGAGGGCTGGTTGAACAGTAGCCGGTGGAGGAGCGGTGGAGGCTGGATGAACAGGAGCTCGTGAATGAACAGTGGCTGGTGGAGGTAGGAGGGGAGACACCGTGGATGAACAATCATAAGTGGAGGCTGGAGGAGGTCGACGGTGGATGAATAGTAGCCCGTGGAGGCAGTCGACGGTGGAGATGAACAGTATCTCGTGGAGTCCCGTTTTGCGGTACGCCACACCCCTCCCGATGAACAGGACCCCCGTTTCGACCGTAGCGCTCCAACACAAGTCCGTTTCCTCCGTTTTGCGATACGCCACACCCCTCCCGATCAATAGGACCCCATTTCGACCATAGGAGGTCCAAGAGAAGTCCGTTTCCTCCGTTTTGCGGTATGCCAGACCCCTCCCGATGAGCAGGATGCTGTTTCGACCGTGGTCGATCGAACACAAGGCCGTTTCCTCTGTTTAGCGGTACACTAGGCCTCGCTTCCATCGGTTGTTCCGTCCAAGACGGTTATCTCCCGATGAACACGACGACGCATTCTGTTCCGACCCAGCCGGTTGGCTCCCCATAAACATGATGACAACGCGGTTTCTCCGTTCCGACCCAGCCATGTACACGAGCCCTGGCCGTATGTATGCACGAGTGGGCATTCGAGACGCCGCCCGTATGTACATACACATGGCCATATTTTTTGGCGTGTGGCTGTATGTACATGTACATGGTTTAGACGGGATAGGCTGAACTGCTACCTAGGGGCTATACTATGACATGTGCCGCTACTTACTCGGTCACGGTGGGTCCCAACACTCAGGGGGAGAAAAATAATGTAAACTGAGTTTTCTCCTCAGGGATATAGTATGACATGTGCCGACAAGACAGACAACGCTACGTACGCTTCGACCGGGTGGGTCCCAGCTATCAGGGAGGATAGGGACGCACTTCCTTGTGTGTGAAGATATAGCTGCTGGGTCCCAGCTATCAGGGGGGATATATTTTTTTGCCCGTAATAAGGACGCACTTACTTGCGTGCGAAGATGTAGCTAGTGGGTCCCAGCAGTTAGGGGGAGAAAACATTATTTTTCAGGGTAAAAAGGATACAGTTGCATGCATGTGTCCATGGGAGTGGTGCGTCCCCACTGTCGGCCTCTCACGTACAATCATTGTCCGATGAATCTCGTTTGTTGACCACGTTGACCACACCGTGTCGAGCGCACCAAGGCCGGTGGACGACGGCGAGGCCCCAGACTGGAACGAACCGGAGATGGGGAAGACGCGGCAATGGAGTTGCAGATGGAGAGGAGTGGGAAACTTGACTGGTTCAGGTGCGCGGTAGCACTGCCGCCCACGGGAGACAGGAGCAAGAACAGAGGTTAAAGAAGGAGCATGGTTGTTGGATTAACATCCAACGGTCTAGCTACTAGAATCATTTGTTGATTAAGTTGACAAAGCCCTGCGTACACGTCTGCTTAGTAGGCCCACAAGTCAGCCACCAAATCTGTTGGGTCCCAGCTGTCATCGGGAGGAATAGTTTTTTTTCACATAACAAGGAGGCACTTCCTTCAGTGCGAAGATACAGCCGGTGGGTCCCAGCTGCTAGGGGGAGGAAACAGCTTAATAAGGAGGAACTTTCCTTGCGTGCGACCATGGACCTCGTGGGTCCTAGCCGTCAGGCTCTCCATGTACAATCCTGTTCCAATGACTCTCGTTTGTTGACCACCCCGCGCCGAGCACAGCGAGGCGGTGGACGACAGCGAGGTCCTAGACTGGAACGGCCCAGAGATGGTGAAGACACGGCAGTGAACTTGCAGACGGAGAGGAGTGGGAAACTTGACTGGTTCGGGTGCGGGGTGGGCCTACACTCGGCAGAGAATAACAGGAGGTGCGGAGTGGAGGGATGGCCTGGCCGTCGGCGGGGTAGTGTTTCGCTGCGTGGCGTGCAAAACAACGCCGCTAGGCGCAGGAGGCTGGAGCAGGCAGTCCCGGCAGCGCTGGGGGAAGAAGACGAGAGATTGAAAAAGAATGTCGGCCATTGGATGTAAATCCAAGGCCTTGCTTAGGCTTCGACCTACTAGCCCACGTGTCAGCCAGTCCATTTGTTTTTTTAGTCCATTTGGTCAGCTGGGTGAAACAATGATGTAGCATCTATGCAGCCCATTTATATATATGGTAGATTTTAAAGCCCATTTGCATCTTTCTCGAAATCCACGGACTTGCTGGGCTGGGTGAAAATATCATGTTGGGCTGGACGGAGAAATGTTATAAAAACATAAACACATGATTGCACGTCTATTACTGCATTGGCCAGTAAAACCTTTGCAAGCTTATGTACGCAATCACTAGGAGTTAACTTTCCAAGTTATATATAAACAACAATTATTATTATTATTATTATTATTATTATTTTGTAAGAACTTTCAATTTACGAAATAAAATATCATTTTAATTTGATGAGTTAATAGGATGTGGGGTATTATTATTTTTAGGCTAGACATGGGACAGATGAGTTGGTTCTAGGGAAAAGTACTAGGAGAAAACTCAGTTTACATCGAAAAAGAAAGTGGGAGAAAATTTAGATATAGGATTAATGAAAACGAAAAATAAAGGAAGTGGGAAGGTCTATAAAATGGTTGGACGAACGACAGGTTTAAGAACCTTATGTTGTTTATATTATATATATATATATATATATATATATGTAATAAAATAAGATATAAATATATGTTCAGTTTTGCATTCTTATAGAAAACATAGGTTCAGATTTGCATTCTTTTAGAAAAATAGAATTGAGCTGTGCGTCGTCTTGAAAAACAAACATAACTTGGGCTGCTGATGTTATAGACAAGCTACTTTGGGAGGCCCAGAGGCCGCTTGATACCTGTTGGATCCAAAAAATGTTGAAACATGTCGTGGGCTGCCCATGTTAAACAACAAAACCTAGGCCATGGACCTGGTGGGCCCGGGACTGTCAGCCTCTCGACGAACAGTTGTCTTCCGATTCCTCTTGTTTTGCTGACCATGTTGGGAATGACAGACGGCGGTGCCGCGGCAAGAGCACCAAGGCGGAGGACAACGTCGAGACCTTGGACTGAACGAACCAGAGCGGGGGAAGATGTAGGCGGAGGGGAGTATGATGGCCGACTTGTTCAGGTGCAGGGTGGGCCGG
Source organism: Triticum dicoccoides (assembly GCF_002162155.2). Taxonomy (NCBI): domain Eukaryota; kingdom Viridiplantae; phylum Streptophyta; class Magnoliopsida; order Poales; family Poaceae; genus Triticum; species Triticum dicoccoides. Next base: position 174,435,676 of record NC_041392.1, read on the forward strand.
TGGAGCTGCTGCCGCCGGACAATGTGTGGGAGTAGAGGGATGGCCTGGTTAATGCCATAAGCTATGATGGCCAGTCACTGTATAGGAAGAGGACGAAAGATTGAACAAACAAAACAAAGAAACAAAAATGGATAGGTGGTTGGTTCCATATGTCTGTGTACTAGACCTGCTGGGTCCACCTGAGAGGGGGAATATGTTGGGAGGAAGGAGATTCAAAGCATGGCAGCCGAGTGAACTAGTTTTTTTTTAAACGGACGAGTGAACTAATTACATACATAAACAAATAGCCACTAAAAAAGCAAACAGGTTAATGGGTTCTTAAAAGAAATATTTCGGACAAAAAAGATAATTATGACACATAGGCTAATGCATGAAACATGGGTTCTTAAACAGATAAAGTACAACATCTAGACCTTCCTGGCACGCTTGATCATGACGTTGCGGCTGTCCTTGTACCCGTCGGTTACGGGAAGCAGACACGCCCTCATGTCCAAGATCTGCCTATACATGTCATAGCATGTATATGCGTCCTTGGCCACGTAGGTTATGTAGGCTAGATTCAGAGGTACCTCCCACATGTTCAGGTCCTTAGTATCATTGTCTTCTTTCATGTTGGCGTATCAGGGGTCGATGATGGTCTCGGCGAGGTCAACCATGGAGTCCTTCTCCCGCCCGTTGCCGATGATCTTGTATTGCTTCTGGATGTCGACAAGCTTGTTGCACCAGATGGCCGAATTGTCGCGTTCTTCCTTCTCTCCACCGTAGTGAAGGTGAAGTCGGCGCTGCCGATGAAACGAGCGAATGCTCCAGAAACTCTGATGGCCCTACAACAGTGCTAGACGAGAACCTCGTCCCGCACACATACCTGGGCGACGGTGATCCGCTGGTCCCTTTTAGGAGACGAATGGATGGGCACAAGGTCTAGTCCTACGACCTTGTGCTTTCTCGTCTTGTAGGTATTGCTTGAACTCGGCGAGGCAGAGCTTCGTCGAGTCCGGATTGTTGGTGTACATCACATTCAACTTGGTGCAGCCATGGGACTGAACAACGAACTCAAAGGTGAACTCCTTGCTGAAGTCCATATCCAACGGGCTCACCCCTCGGATCGCCATTTGAGTCTCTTCAAGTGAACGAGTGGGTAGGCGGCAGCAGTTCATTTTTCACCTCTTGGGGAACTGGATTCAACAGTAAACTGAGTGTGTACAGACGACAACAGTTACTACCCCTCCCTCGCCCACTGCACGCCCAGTAGAAGATGCACCCTCGGCGCATTCAAATGCCTCCATTAAGAAACCTACTCCGGCCACATGCCAGTTCATGAGCGAGTCTGTATTGGTACTGTAATAACAAGTGTTTGTGGTAACTTTACTTAAATTTAATTAGCTTTAATAGAAATTTATTCTTAAAACAAGCAATGCATTGGCTCGTTCTATCAATGCCACAGGATCAACATGCACAAAAATTAGAATTATTATTCTCAGGACGCACATGATCAACACATTTGTCGCACTTTCACATAGATAATACTACCAAGTTTGAACTATTTGTTATGGTTGTTGTCCTCAACATCATCATGCCGTGTTTCCCAGCTTGCAAGATTCAGAACCAACATATAAGATCCAAATAATAAGTATAACAAAGATGCCTACACATCTCATTGATTCCCAGCTTGCAAGATTCAGAACCAACAAATAAGATTCAAATAATAAGTACAACAAAGATGCCTACACATCTCATTGATTCCCAACTTGCAAGATTCAGAACCAACCCATTATAGCCTTTTGATAAAGTGAATATCGGGATTAAATCTATCTTGGATAGCCGTGTCATACAACCCAAGAACTTGGCAAATGCTCTTGACAGTCACAACATTTGTAGTTGAGTATTCCTGTTTGCACAGCACAAATAAGAAGAGCATGATTACTATAATAATGGCACTCCTTGAACTCAACCTGCAGCTCCACTCGGATGAGGCCAGCCTAGAGTTCCATGATTCAATTCATGCGCCTTTTTCTGCAGTTCACCTAAAATGAAGCAAAGGTTGCATCATTCAGCTAGCAAGAAGTACTTGCTCTCGTGAGCTGGCAGGTTCTTCTTTAGTAGTTGCACTAAAATTGAGGAACATTAAGGTTGGTTGTCCGACTCATGTAAGGTGCAACTATAATTTGCTTACCATTTAGTGCAGTTCCACTAAAATAAAGTGCCATTGTGGTGACAGTGACGGCTCATCTTGCAAAGGCTAATAAAATGTTACACGAGATTACCAGCAGAATTTGACGGAGATTTTGGAAACTCCAATCACCATTTTGTGCAGTTCCACCAAAATTGAGAGATGTTGCCCACATGACATTTTAGTTGAACTGCACAAGACACTCATTCCAGAAAAAGTGATTTGTGTAGTTCACCAAAAGGTCACAACAGCAACAAGGTGAAATGGATATCCCTATCTGCAAAAAAAGATAGAAAGTAAACAATTGCTGGTCAATAAGAATATACGAAACATACGCAAAATGAAAAGAAGCATCTTAATTATGTTCATGGCAATCACGCAAGGATAGTAGAAATTTTAAAACATCAGCAATGCTTGATGTTACCGGAAGCATTACGATCAACAATGACATTCGTCAAATATGGGATTACTTTAATGGTGGCATTGCTTGTTTACCAGATAGAGTAAATCAACAGCAGGTAAAGAGTTGGTTTAAGGGCATGGGACCGTGGGGACACTAGGACACTCAACAGCGTAAAGGAGCAACTTACTTATCGTACTGGAGAAAACAGCAGGAGTACCATTTGTAACATAGTTTAACATCATATCGCTCGAGGCATTAGATTAACAATAACACTGGTTAGACATGTCCTTAAGGTAACAGTGTGATCGCTTCATTTTACATGCGCCCTTACATTAACAACAGCAAAAGGTTGGTATAAGGACATGCGACAGTGGACGCATCAGCACAATGTACCTACAAGGAGGCATAAAGTGGTGATGTCGAGTTTGTTCATGCTCTGTGAGGGCAGCAAATCTAATCCTGGAGACCTTTTACTATGTGAGGGCAGCAAATTTAATCCTGGAGACCTTTTACTATGTGAGGGTAGCAAATCTAATCCTGGAAACCTTTTACTATGTGAGGGCAGCAAATCTAATCCTGGACATACTCTGTTGACTTGTCCACCAGCCGCCACTTTCTATCCTTTCTTCAACCAATAATAGATTTGTTCCTTATCCAGTTTGTACTGTGTTTTCCCATTATTTCTATTTTCAGCCAAGAGACCGGTTGGGTATATGGTCTCTACTACTTTCACCCTATTATCTCCTCTTTGAATCAAGTCCTAGATTCGTGCTACAACTTTTGGTTCACCGCGCTGACACCTCCTTCATGGACCAAGACATTGGGATAAGTGTAGTCATGCGCAATTCTGAATACCCCAGTAGTATCTACATGGGGGTTGAAGCCGACGACTAGGAACTCTCAGATATAAAAACGGCCGCACAGGAGGATAAAACCCTTCATAAAGGCATGCATATATTATTAAAGCCTCAGTTCATAATACAAACTCCCGAATAGTTCGGACTCATTCACTCGAACACTACATCCTTCAAGCATTGTCCTTCTACAAGGCGGGCACCTTTTAGTACGTCCTCAAAATAGCGCTCTAGTGTGCGATGGTCCTTGCTTTCGGGCGGGCCCTCAACTTCCACCTTTTCGGCCTTCATCTTCGCCCAGTGCATATTAACATGGGCGAAGGCCATATCTGCTCCTTCTATGCAGGACCACCTTTTGACGGCGTCGATTCGAGGCAGCGCATCAACGAGACGCCGGACAAGGCCGAAGTAGCTCTCCGGAATAGCTTTGGTCGGCCACAACCGGACTATTACATCCTTCATGGCCGCGCTGGACATCTTGTGCAGCTCCGCCCATTGTGCCATATGGTCATTTAGCAGTGCGGGACGCTCCTGCCCCGCAAACTGTGACCAGAAAAGCTTCTCCGTTGCATACCCCTCCTGGGCCCGGAAGAATTGGGCGGCATCCACAACACTCTTCGGTAGATCCGCATATGCATCTGGAGAACTCCATAGTCGATTAAGCAAGGCATACCCCCTATCCCAAAATTTAGCCTGTAACGGAAAGGGCTTACCAGCCGCTATCTGTCTGGCTTGACGGATTTCCTCGCGCACCGCGCGGCACTCGGACCGCACCTCCTTGGCGTCTTGAAGGGCCTTGGCGAGTTCGGTCCCCTTCGCCTTATTTGCCTCTTCTAAGGACTCGCACTTGCGGGCGGTGTCCTTGAGCCTCTGCTCCACCTTGGTCACTCGTTCCTCAAAACGGCGCTAAGCGGCCTGTTCGGCCGTTAAGTCCGTAGCCGCTTTATCAGCGGCCGCCTTGCTTACCCTAGCTTGCTTCTTGGCTTGGGTAAGCTCACCCCTGAGGGTTTCAACCGCAGCAACACCATCTGCATAAACACGCACATTGCAGCCCTGGAAATCCCACAGAATATGGACATAAACAGGCATAAAATAAGAGTATGTCATACCTTGCGTCTGGTCGAGCCGGTTGTTAACAAGGACTAGGTCCTCATCAGCTCGCTCTAGTTTCTGTTTGAGTTCGGAAATTTCCGCTGACTGGGCAGTCGCCGCTAACAGGGAGGCTTGTTTTAATCCAAATAAAATAGCATGTTACCACCAGACATCTGACTATTGATCCTCTGCTCGCTTTTCTTTCAAAGAACCAAATAGAGTCTTAGGGTCTACTATCTACATGCATATTTCTTGTAAAAATGATAAAAAATATTACGTTGCGTACCTTGAAGCCTGCTAGCAGGCTGGAGAAGGCTTCGTTCAGCCCGCTCTTGGCGGACTGAATCTTCTCAGCCACCGTACCCATCAGGATGCAGTGCTCATCCAGGACGGATACACTTTGTAGTACGTCCGTTGTGGTATTCGGCGCCTCCGGATTAACAGAGGACGCCGCTCCCCCTTCCCCTGCAGGGAGTCGCTCACTAGACTCTGGAGCCGGTTGGGTCTCTGGAGTAGTATGCGGCTGTGGGTCGGGTTGACCAGGGCCCCCGTCACCGGTCTCCGTGGGGGCCGTACCCCCTAGTCCTTCGGCAGCCGAGGCGTTGCCCTCCGGCGCCGTTAAGTCGCCCCCTGCATCTCTTTGAGGCCCGGGAAGGGCCTATGCGATGACACCTCGGTGTCATCCTCCCTAGGCGTTGTGGAAGCTAGGGGAGGCGATTCGCTCTCCATCATCTCCGGAGGCAGATCCCCCGAGAGGATGAGGATTGCTGGGGGAGACTGTGGGCCGGACTAAAAAAATAGAACTTAGAGTCATCATAACGGTCCATAGAGATTGGACGTATGTGAAGAAAAAATCCGGGCTACTTACGAGTCGGTTTGGGGCTTGGTCCGGCGATGGTGTTTCGGGATGGCCTCGGTGTCTGATTTCGAGTCATCAAAGAGGGTAATCTTGTCCCTCTTGGATGCTTCGGCCTCCAGGTCTTCGGAGGCCGCCCTCTTCTTGCCCTAGCGGGGAGGATCTTCTTCTTCCTCGTCGTCGCCCTCGTGAGAGGACTGGGCATCAGCTTCTTCGGACACTGCGTCCGAAGCGCCCTCCTCTTTCTTCTTCTTCTTCTTGTCCTTATTTACCGGCGCCTGGTATGGCGCCGGGACCGGCATCCTCATTAGTAGAGGATCGGCTGGGTTTTTGGGGAGCGGAGCCAGACACCGGATCTGCTCTGCCTTTTTGGTCCAGACCTATTTGGAGACGGACTATTCAATACTTCTCCTTAGGATGGACACACCAATTGGTGTTCGGAGGTTTTAGAATTTACCTTGGAGACTGGATGATTGCAGTCGAGGACGGTGTCGTTCGATGACTTTGGCCATGACTTCTGCTTTTTGAAAAGCAGCTTCCAGATCCCCTTATGTGTTGTGCTGTAGAACCGTTGTCGGGTTCGCGGCCCTTCCGGATTGAACTCCCACATCTTGAGGGACCGCCGCTGGCAGGGAATTGCTCGGTGGATCAACATCACTTGGATCACATCAGCGAGGGTAATGTCTTTCGCTATCATGCCTTGGACGTGCTTCTGCAGCAGCAACACCTCATTGGCCGACCCCCAGTCTGGACCCTTGTTGGTCCAGGATGTGAGCCTTAGCGGGGGTCCGGATCTGAAGGCTGGAGCAGCTGGCCACTTAGAGCCGCGGGGTTCTGTGATATAGAACCATTCCTATTGCCATATCCGAACGATGTCCACAAAGAGTCCCTTTGGCCAATTGACTTTGGGGAGCTTTGAGGGAGTCCTGGATTAGGGGATCTCCAGACAGCCGGACTGTTGGACCATGAAGATACAAGATTGAAAACTTCATCTCGTGTCCGGATGGGACTCTACTTGGCGTGGAAGGCAAGCTAGGCAATACAGATATGCGTATCTCCTCCTTTGTAACCGACCTTGTGTAACCCTAGCCCCCTCCGGTGTCTATATAAACCGGAGGGTTTTAGTGCGTAGGACAACATACAATCATACCGTAGGCTAGCTTCTAGGGTTTAACCTCTCTGATCTCGTGGTAGATCTACTCTTGTAATACTCATATCATCAAGAACAATCAAGCAGGACGTAGGGTTTTACCTCTATCAAGAGGGCCCGAACCTGGGTAAAACATCATGTCCCCTGCCTCCTATTACCATCCACCTTAGACGCACAGTTCGGGACCCCCTACCCGAGATCCACCGGTTTTGACACCGACATTGGCGCTTTCATTGAGAGTTCCACTGTGTCGCCACCATAAGGCTTGATGGCTCCTTCAATCATAGCTAGCGATGCGGTCTAGGGTGTGGCTTTCCTCCCCGGACAGATCTTCATATTCTGCGGCTTTGCACTGCGGGCCAATTCGCTTGGCCATCTGGAGCAGATTGAGAGCTACGCCCCTGGCCATCAGGTCAGATTTGGAAACTTGAACTACACGGCCGACATCCGCGGAGACTTGATCTTCGACGGATTCGAGCCCATGTCGGACGCGCCGTACAGTCTTGATGAGCATGACATAACTCTGTCGTCGGACAGTATTCGGGAGATCGCATCCGCAGCTACTCCGTCCATCAATACGGAGCAAGTCGTGCCATCCGAGAGCGCAGGGATGGACCCTGCCATGGAGGCCACACTCTCAGTGGCGATAGAGCCGGATACTGACATTACCCCTTACGAGAGCCGTGTCGCCAAACCACTGGATTCATCCACGGCCACGGACTCCGAGCCGCTCATATCTGTGTTCATCGAGTCCGACTGGGCGCCGATCATGGAGTTCACCTCCACGGACATCTTTCAGCACTCACCCTTCGGGGATGTGCTAAATTCATTAAGGTCTCTCTGCCTGTCAGGAGAACCTTGGCCGAACTATGTCCGACTAGAATGGGATGCGGGCGACGAGGAAATTCGCTGCCCACCCACCACCCACTTAGTAGCCACTGTCGACGACTTAACCGACATGCTCGACTTCGGTTCCGAAGACTTCAATGGTATGGACGACGAAGCCGGAGACGAACAGGATCCACCACCCTCAGGGCACTGGACCGGCACCTCCTCATATGATATATACATGGTGGACACCCCCAAAGAAGCCAATGGCAATGAGAAGATGGAGGATGACCCCTCCAAGAAGCAACCCAAGCGCCGATGTCAGCAGCGCCGCTCTAAGCCCCGCCATAGCAAGAACAGCCATAATAATAGTCCACGCGACTCTGGAAGAGACGACAGCTGCACCACCCCGGTGGCAGAAAACGATCAAGATGCAAACTGCAAACATAGCGCGAATCCGACATCCGAACACGATGATGCCAAAGATAAGCCTCATCAATCCCCGTCTAGGGAAGAAAGCAGTCCGGACGAAGATGCACCCATCCTCCCGGAAACACACTTGGAGCAGGAGAACCTCTGTAGAAGGCTTACTGCCACATCGAGAAGCCTGAAGAAACAGAAGCAAAGGCTCAAGGTCGCACAAGATACGCTCAACAGCAAGTGGAACAAAGTAACAAAGTATGGCGGAAGTTACCATCCAAAAAGCTACCCAAAGCGCAAGTTATTGCCGGAATTCGACGATGAGGCCTTAGAGCCCATACAACGGAAAAGCGATACAGCCAATCGGCCGGATCCACCACCCTGTAAACGCGATAGAGTGGCTAACAAAGTCACACATAAGTCAACACACGATCTACATGAGAACTTGTGTCAAAAATCCGGCGCGACCAGATCTATCTACGGATCTAGGAAGCACGCCACGATACACAACCAACACCGAATACTACAACCCTCCGAACACCATGGCGCATCCCAATACAGGGTGCCACATACCCCTTATGTTTCACTGATGAGGTGCTGGATCATGAATTCCCAGAGGGATTCAAACCGGTGAACATAGAGGCGTATGATGGAAGCACAGACCTTGGAGTCTGGATAGAGGACTTCATCCTCCACATCCATATGGCTCATGGAGATGATCTCCATGCCATTAGATACATGCCCCTCAAGCTTAAAGGGCCAGCTAGGCACTGGCTGAAAAGCCTCCCTGAAAACTCAATTGGAAGTTGGGAGGAGCTCGAGGACGCTTTCCGGGCCAATTTTCAAGGGACTTATGTCCGACCTCCGGATGCAGACGATTTAAGTAATATAATCCAATAGTCCGGAGAGTCCGCCCGAAAGCTTTGGAATAGGTTCCTCACTAAGAAGAACCAAATTGTTGACTGTCCGGATGCCGAAGCCTTAGCAGCTTTCAAACACAGTGTCCGAGATGAATGGCTCGCCAGACACCTCGGTCAAGAAAACCGAGAACAATGGCAGCCTTAACAAGCCTCATGACCCACTTTTGTGCGGGTGAGGACAGCTGGTTGGCCCGTAGCAGCACCAGCAACCCAAGCACATCCGAAGTCAGGGATGGCAATGGTAAGCCACAACGCAACAAAAACAAGCGTCGAAATAAAGAAGGTAGCCCAGATAACACGGCGGTAAACGCCGGATTCAGGGGCTCTCGACCAGGTCAGCGGAAAGAGCCTTTCAAAGGCAGCATAGAAGGACAATCTGGCCTAAACAAAATTCTTGACAAACTCTGTCAGATTCACGGCACCCCAGACAAACCTGCAAATCATACCCACAGAGAATGTTGGGTCTTCAAGCAGGCCGGTAAGCTAAATGTCGAACACAAAGGGGAAGAGACACCAAGCGAAGACGAGGATGAACCTCGCCAGCAAAGCACTGGAGGACAGAAAAAGTTCCCACCAGAGGTTAAAACAGTAAATGTGATCCAGGTGACAAAGGGGAGAAGAAATCATGCACCCCAATGCACACGCGCCATAAAGCCCGTCACCCCTAGGTCCAACCCCTGGTTGGCCTGCCCGATCACTTTTGATCATAGGGATCACAATACACATATCCGGCGCAAAGGACTACCGCCCTTGGTGTTAGACCCAATAATAAATGGGTACCATTTCACAAGGGTCCTAATGGATGGCAGCAGTGATCTAAATCTGATATATCAGGACACAGTCCGCAAAATGGGGATAGACCCGACACAAATAAGCCGCAGTAATACTACCTTCAAGGGAGTAATACCAGGCCAAGAGGCCTGCTGTACAGGCTCTCTACCACTAAAGGTGGTATTCGGTTCTCTCGATAACTTCCGAAGCGAAACGTTAACTTTTCACATTGCTCCACTCCGAAGTGATTATCAAGCATTGCTCGAAAGAGCGACTTTTGCTCGTTTTAACGCAATACTACATTATGCTTTTCTCAAGCTCAAGATGTTCGGTCCACGAGGCGTCATTACAATTAGCGGAAATACCAACTGATCTTCACGTATGAAAGAGGACGCGGCGGCTTTAACAGCCGCACACTAGACGGCCTCACCAACCAGAAAAAATGGCAGGTCGTCAAGACCACGGACACGGTTAGACGAGTCCGGTGTTCCATCATACATGCATGAGATTGGTTTTCAAACCCTCATAACACGATACCAGGGGCTTCCCACGGGTAATCAGGGCCAGCCCAGCTCAACTAGGCTTCTCTGGAATTCTGATAACTCATTCTTCTTTTCAGCACGACAACTTTCACCTAAGTTCCTTGTTTTTGCAGGTTACAATTGTGCTACACCCATCCAGGACACGACACAACGGAGACACAGGCGCAGACGTGCAGCAGGGACCCGCCCAAAGGTTTCATTTTAGATTAAGGCCCTGCATAAACCTTTTTTACTGTCTCTTATTGCTCACATCCTCCGGATACTCCACACAACCGAGAAGGATGCCGACGTTATTGGCATGTGGCCATGCCAGAATTTTGCACGTACCCGGACACATGGGGTTTCTTATAAAGGGCATTGTTTAGCCTGGTATATGTTATAAAGACCAAACACCTTAGGGAGTGTTCGGCGTCGCGAGTTTGGCCCTATATGCATCAACTCCGAATCATGTCTTTGGTCAAATGTTGGGTTTTCCCAGCTCTCCAGTTTTGGTACCTTACGTTCCGTTATATCGGCTAAGGTAGCACTGGGAGAACTACTGCGATTGGGCCCTAGTTCATCCGGATGAGCACCTCAGTAGAGAAAGCCGAAAACTGACTGTCATGATATAGCGAGAGACTGGTCAACCACTCGATGACTAATCGGAATCTTCGGGATTCCTCCGCATTAATGAAGGGCCGTTTCCCAGTCATGTACATACGCGCACCATATTCGGACGAGCGCAGAAGTACCAGGGGCTATAGCCCCACTATCAAAGTCCTATGGCTAAGTGAAAGTGTTAAAGCAATATAGTCTGATTGCCTCGTTTGCTACGCTATCACCTCCTTAACAGACCAAGACGTTGGATCAAGTGTGGATATGCATCTTTTGCGAACACCTCTGCATTATATGCGTGGGGGCGGAAGTCGACAACTGCAAACTTTCAGGTTATATACATATATACATAAACGGCCACACAGGAGGCATCATAGTACTTTTGGGCAAAAGTATAAATACAGCCTTGATTAATTCAGCAAAACATTGTTTGTACAATGGGACTACATGTCACTAGAAAATAATATTCTTGGAGCACTGAGCCTCTATCGAGCGAGCGCCTTCGAGGACTTCTTCAAAGTAGTGCTCGGCAGCAACTCGGCCTATGGCCGAACCCTGTGCCGCAATAGTGGTGGCCTCCATCTCTGCCCAGTATGTTTTGACACGAGCAAGGGCCATCTGTGCACCTTCTATGCACACTGATCTCTTTACAACATCGATGCGTGGCACAGCTTCAAGGAATTGTTGCACTAAGCTAAAATAGCTACTCGGCCTTGGCCCTCCTGGCCACATGTGATCCACAACGGACCTCATGGCAAGTCCGGACAACCAATGGAGCTCGGCCCAGCCGGTCAATCGCTCATTCAGCAGCAGCGGATGGACTGGAGCGTGAAACTGTGACCAGAACAGCTTCTCCACTTCGGGACATTTCTGATCCTTGAAGTACTCGGCTGTGTCAGCAACACTTGCAGCCAAATCCATGTACGCGTCCGCAGAACTCCATAGCCAGTCCAGAGGAGCATATTTCGGATCTTCGAACTTAGTCCGCAACCAGAAGGGCTTCCCAGACACGATATCTGCAGCCTGATTCAGCTCCTCCTCCGTCGCTCTAATTTTGGAGCGGGCTTCCTTGGCGGCCACCCGGGCCTTCTCCAGGTCCGTCGCCTTCGCCCAGTCTTCTTCTTCAAGAAGCCGGTAACGGTCAGGAGCATCTTTTAACTCTATAGCCATCTTGGATATTTTTTCCTTGCTCTCGCAATGCGCGGCCTGTTCGGCCCTTAACTCTTCGGCCGCCTTTATTGCTACTCCTTGCTTGCTCCTTGGCCCGGGCAAGCTCCGCCCGAAGGGTCTCCATGGTGGCAGCTCCATTTGCAGTCACAACATATTAATGATACTGGCATCATGCTGCTCTTATTACGTGACGATCACCAGAAAAATCACTCACCCTGTGCCTCATCAAGCTGCTTGTTGACAAGCACGATGTCGGCATTTGCCGCATCCAATTGCTCCTTTAGTTCACGAAAACCATCAGTCGGGCTAACCACCGAAGCTTCAACCACCTGCACATAAAGGCGATCTGGTTATTACCTGGGACTATGATCCTCTGTTTGCCGCCGTTCCCGACGACAACCGGAGTCTCAGGGGCTACTATCTGCATGGTCATACCTAACGTATGCGATACTGTTAAAGGCATATATTGTTTCATGTACCTCGAAGCCTTTCAGCAGACTCATAAAAGCTTCGTGCAAACCGCTTTCAGCGGATGAAATCCTTTCAATTACCGTACCCATTAGCGTATGATGCGCTTCCGAGACGACAGCTTGCCCCAGAAGATCCGTCAGTGCGTCTAACCGCACACTGTACGGACCCTTGCTGTCGCTTCCCTCAGGAGCCGGATACTGGGGATGTCAGGCAGCCAAAGGGTTTTTCTCTGGCCCTAGTGGATCCGGAGATACCCTTTGCGATGACACTTCGAGGTCGCCCGCTTCTTGAGTTGGGGAGTCCGGGGAGCCATTTCGCTCTCCATCATCTCCGGAAGAAGATCCCCCGAAGATGAACTCTGTCGAGAAGGGCTGCGATCCAGACTACAATTTATAAGCATTGATTATTGTCTTCAGAAGTAAGGTAGGATATCTTCACTATTAAGTACTTTTTGATTACTTACAGCTCGATAGAGGGCTGATCCCCGCGCGGACATTGTGCGGCCAGAATACCCTCCGAGGCAGGACCCTCTGGCGGAGACTTCTTCTCCCGTTTGGAAACCTTAGCTTTCGGATCTTCAGAGGTAGTCCTCTTCCTTCCCCGGGGAGAGAGAATGTTAGATTCTGCCCCTTGGTTATCCTCCCTCGCGGAGGCGCTCATTCCCTCGATTGGAATAGATAGCGATGGAGGCCCGCTTTCTCCCTCTTTATTCCCCCCTTCATCTTCCTTTGAGGGCACTAGACAAGGTGCTGGCTCGAGCATCTTTTCTAGCACCGGATTTTCCAACCCCTCAGGAAGGGGAGCTGAACATCGGATCAGCTTCGCCTTTGTTATCCAGTCCTGGTCAAAGAGCGATTCTTCAGAATGATGTCATGATAAATAAAAGGACAGTGTGTTCGGCCATGGGATTACTTACTTGGGCAGCGGGGCGGTTGCATCTTAGGCCCACGTCCTCGTTGGTGTCTGGACACTCCATTTGGGGTCCGAAGAACAATTTGTACATCTCCTCGTGTGTCATGCCAAGGAAATGCTGAATAGCGCACGGTCCTTCCGGGTTGAATTCCCACATACGGAGGGGTCGGCGTTTGCAAGGATGGACTCGACGAACCAGCATAACTTGCATTACCATAACCAGACTGAAATCTCCATCGAAGAGATCTCGGATACGGCTCTGCAGTATTGGCACGTCCTTGGCTGGACCCCAGCTCAACCCCCTGCTGATCCATGACATCAGTTGTGGTGGGGGGCCCGAGCGAAAGATGGGGAAGCTACCCATTTGGCACTTCGGGGAGCTGTGATGTAGAACCACTCCCGCTGCCACAATCCGGACTCCTCTGGAAAGGAACCCTTTGGCCATGGAGCGTCAGCAATTTTGCTTATTAATGCACCTCCGCATGCTGCGTACTGCCCCTCGACCATCTTCGGCATCACATCGAAGGTCTTGAGCCACAGGCCGAAGTGAGCGGTAATGCGGAGGAAGGCCTCACATACAACGATAAATGACGAGATGTGAAGAAGGGAATCCGGGGCCAGATCGTGAAAATCTAGCCTGTAATAGAACATAAGACCCTTAACAAAGGGATCTAGAGCGAGGCCTAGTCCTCGGAGGAAGTGGGAGATGAACACGACGCTCTCGTTGGGTTCGGGAGTAGGGACGACCTGCCCTCGGGTGGGCAGCCTATGCGAAATTTTGGCGGTCAGATATCTGGCCTGCCTCAACTTCTTGATGTCCTCCTCTGTGGCGGAGGAAGGCATCCACCAGCCTTGAAGGCTGGATCCGGACATGATTGAAGGTCCGAAGCGCCTGACATGAGCTTTGGGTGTTAGAACTCGAGGCGGGGGAAGGATTCGATTGAGCGCGGGAGGGGAAAAATAGAAAGGCATGTCCCTTTATAAAGAGGGTGAATATCAGGCGTCCCCCTCGTGGCCGTTTGAGACTTACCTAAGGTCTAGGAGTCATACCAACAGGTACGGTTGGGTTATCCACGTCTGTATTGATGAGAATCCCTTGATAAGGGGAACACGATCTCTGCTTTGACAAGACGTGTCAAGAAACCGCCTCGCATTATGTGCGGGGCTGGTTAAAGAAAAACGGTTCAAATAATGACTGGGCCATGGCGTGATGTCATGCTGTCAAAACATGTCAGCAGATTGGATTTATGGAAGTATTATTCTCTCTACGGTGGTATGTGGAACTTATTTTACAGGGTTGGAAACTATCCTTGCATTCAAAATCTTCCATGGTGTATTCGGAGGAGGAACCCGCCTTGCAATGCCGAAGACAACACTGCGCGCCAGACTCATCGTCATTGAAGCCTGGTTCAGGGGATACTGAGGGAGTCCTGGATTAGGGGGTCTCCGGGCAGCCGGACTATATCCTTTGGCCGGACTGTTGGACCATGAAGATACAAGATTGAAGACTTCGTCTCGTGTCCGGATGGGACTCTACTTGGCGTGGAAGGCAAGCTAGGCAATACGGATATGCGTATCTCCTCCTTTGTAACCGACCTTGTGTAACCCTAGCCCCCTCCAGTGTCTATATAAACCGGAGGGTTTCAGTCTGTAGGACAACATACAATCATACCATACGCTAGCTTCTAGGATTTAGCCTCTCCGATCTCGTGGTAGATCTACTCTTGTAATACGCATATCATCAAGAACAATCAAGCAGGACGTAGGGTTTTACCTCTATCAAGAGGGCCCGAACCTGGGTAAAATATCGTGTCTCCTGCCTCCTGTTACCATCCGCCTTAGACGCACAGTTCGGGACCCCCTACCTGAGATCCGCCGGTTTTGACACCGACAAGCTTGCTCATCATGGTGCCACCGCAGTCCGCATGTTGCCCATCGACCACCTTCGGCTTCATGTTAAAAATCTTGAGCCAGAAGCCGAAGTGTGGAGGGACGCGGAGGAAGGCCTCACACATGACAATGAACGCCGAGATGTGGAGGAATGAATTTGGGGCCAGATCGTAAAAATCTAGCCCATAGTAGAACATGAGACCCCTCACGAAGGGGTGGAGGGCGAATTCGAGTCCGCGAAGGAAGTGGGGGATGAACACCACCCTCTTGTCGGGCCCGGAGTGGGGATGACCTGCGCCAGATCGGGAAGCATGTGCTTGATTTCCGCAGTTTGATACCGTGCCTCCCGCAGCTCCTTGATATTCTCCTCCATGACGGAGGAAGCCATCCACTTTCCATGAGAGCCGGCCCTGGTCGGAGGATTTGCGGAGGGGGAAAAGCTTGGAACTTGGGCCCTGGAGCTCGAGGATGGGAGGCAGAGAGAGAGAATGAGGCATGGGACAGAAGAGTTGGATTCTATCCACTTATATGGACTGCAAATATCAAGCGCCCCCTCCCTCCCTTGATCCTTAAAACTAGCCTGTTCCCAAGGGGTCGTGCGAACGACACAGTTAGATTACCAAAACTCGTATTGATAAGAATCCCACAATAAGGGGACACGATCTCTGCTTTGACAAGACGTGCTGATAGAAGTTGCATGTTGAAACGCGAGGCGGGAGGCCCAAAAACGGTTCGAAATGATAGCAGAGCTAAGCATGACGTTCCGCTGGAAAAAGCTGTCGATGGATATATCTTATTTTAAGTATTATGCTTTTATGGTTGGAGGTTTAACCTGTTAGACAGATCTGGACAAAGTTCTGGTTGATCAGCTGCTTTAAAGTATTTAGAGGAGGAACCCGCCTTGCAATGCCGAAGACAATCTTCGCGCCGGACACATTGTCACTGAAGCCTGGTTCAGGGGCTACTGAGGGAGTCCTCGATTAGGGAGTCCTCGGGCGTCCAGGCT
>NC_041392.1:174451975-174469878 GCF_002162155.2 Triticum dicoccoides
GGATGGGACTCTCCTTTGCGTGGATGGCAAGCTTGGCGTGCGGATATGAAGATTTCTCTCTCTCTGTAAACCGACTCTGTACAACCCTAGCCCCCTCTAGTGTCTATATATACCGCAGGGTTTAGTCCATAGAGGCAATCATAATCATACATGCAAGATATCTAAGTAGATGAACTCTTGTAAACCCTATACTCATCAAAGTCAATCAAGCAGGATGTAGGGTATTACCTCCATCAAGAGGGCCCGAACCTGGGTAAAACATCGTGTCCCTTGCCTCCTGTTACCCTCGATCCTTAGACGCACAGTTCGGGACCCCCTACCCGAGATCTGCCGATTTTGACACCGACAATGCCCCCTTCCGTTCCACACTCTAATCTGGTGCATGACACATCAACCCGGATGCTGGCTCTCCCACATGTCAGCAAAGTACGTAGTAGTAAGAAGGAGCAAAGAATCATGCGGTATATACTAGTAGTACTACTACTCACGTCAGAGGAGTGCGAACCACGGCAGGCAAGTGAGCCAGCAGTAGAAAACAATGTGGTGATATGGCCATAAAAACAATGTGCTACGGTCCAGAGTGTAGCATGTACTGTGCTAGTATACTCAATACTGTGCATCGCGACCAAGACGGAGAGGAAAACGAGAAAACTACGTATTTATTTACGGTGTAGATTCACTCATTTTGCTCCATATGTACTCTGTTTTGGTGTAGTCTAGTCACTTGTTGAAATCTCTAGAAAGGCAAATACCCCTTTCTGGTTTACAGGGCTATACTAGCAAGTACTCCCTCTGTCCCAAAATTCTTGTCTTAGATTTGTTTAAATATGGACGTATCAAGTCACATTTTAGTATTAGGTACATCCGTATCTAGACAAATTTATGACAAGAATTTTGGGACGGAGGGAGTACTACAATAGTGGGCTCACATAGCAATTTTGTCTCACGCAAGAGCCTGGCTATATGCGTGCTCCAAGGTTCACAACTGCCATGTTCGGGTTGCGCTTGGCTCTTCGCCTCTTCAAGAAGACGAACAATAATGTTACTACTATTGCTTCTACAGTATCGAATCCAGTGCTGCATGTCCATCCACCGCGTGCGGGAGGGATAGCTTGTTGTAGTACTATAAGCAAAAGCATGTCCTCGTCTGCGAGCCACCGCGCGAATGGGCGAGGGAGAAGGCGTGTAGTAGTAAAATCAAGCTTCTCCTTATTGTACGAGTTGACGCGACACATCATAGCACTGGCCCCACATGGTTGCCTCTAAACTTGGCTGAAAGACCCGTAGTGTACAATATATTTGTTGCGACCTCTAACATTTACCCCACCACATATTAAAATATATATTCCTGTCTTGAATAGATGAGCGTGCAAACTACAATCACCAGGATGACAGGTAGGGCCAGAAGATTATTTTAATCAAAAAAATCATGGAGCCGACCCTAACGATTTTAAGCTTACAGGCACGGTACACGCTATCCTAGACTACTCTACACATGAAACTAGCACACGAGCATCCGGGCTGCGCTTGGCTCTTCGCCTCTTTGGGAAGTCAAACAATGATGGAGTACTACTTCAATTGAGGAGTACTATAGTATGCTGCTGGCCATCTGACACCGAATGAACTGCTGCATGTCCATCGCGTGCGGGAGGGAGAGCGTGTAGCGAAAGCTTCTCCTAGTCCTGCCAGCCACCACCCTCATGGGCGAGGGAGGGATGCAGCTTCATTAACTTACTGCTCCTGCCTTTGCGTGAATGACAGGTGGGCCCAACAGGTGGGTGGCCCACCTATCATGCAGCCAAAGGCAGGTGCGGTTAAGGCGAGAGGGCATTGTAGTAATCAAACTTCTTGTTGTGTGAGTTGATGCGACACATCAAAGCACTGCACTCGATATATTTCAATAATTTGTGTTTACCAATGCATTAATTACAACGCATGCATGCATGTCGTGACTCTCCTTTTGATACTTGCATGTGTTGATTTAATGCACCTTGAAGTGGTATGACTATGTGACGGTAAAGATTTGTAATGCCCCAGCCCTAAAGCGAGAGATGGTTGTGCACGAGGAGGGCGAGATCATGTACACTACAAAAAAAATACACTTCCGTGATGATACGTGCTTGTCACAGTAGGTCGCGTTTTTTGTCATGCATGTACATCCATGACAAATTTATGACAGAATCAAGATAGTCATACTTTTGCTGTCGTAGAAGTGTTCCATGACATTACCAAAATTATCATCACGGAAGTGTCCACTTCCATGACGATAAATCGCGCGTCACAGAAGTGCTTTCATCAAGGGTGACCGACATGTGGCATCCACCGTAACGGAACACCGTTAAGCTATCGGGTCGAGTTTTGGATCCGATAACCCGTTAACAGCCCCGACCAATGGGGATTTTCCACGTGTAAAATCATCATTGGCTGGAGGAAACACGTGTCGGCTCACCGTTGGGACAGATGTCATCCGCTCATTGGACCGAAGGCGCCTATGATACGGTGACACGTTGCACGACCCAACAGAGGCCCATTCCTGTGAAAAGGCCGGCCTGTTTGACTTAGTAAAAAGGTGGCGGGCCGGCCCACGGAAAGCCTGTTAACGGCCTGTTCGCATATAGCCCATTTACAACCCGCTAACCCAGGGCCCATTACGCCCTTTCCAAATTAGGCCTAGTAGCGTCATCTGGGCCGTCCAATATGATTCAGCCCGTTTTAACTTCCGGCCCATGTGTAACCCATGACTTCTTTCGGCCCATATGAGGACCTTTGTAACTCTTGGCCCATTAACGGCCCGTGGTGAAACTGGCCCGTAATGAACAGTGTATCACTTCATACCTATTAACGGCCCGTTATTCCATTGGGTCGTTTCCATCCCAAGTTATCTTTAGGCCCTCTTAGGGCCCATTGATTCTTGGGCTCATTTGCAGCATTCGGTTACATACGACCCGTTACTATTATTTTCTGCTTGTGGGCCAAATTCAGGCCGTCGTTATAGTTGGCCCGTTTGCGGACCGTTAATACGTTGGGCCGTTTTCATGTAAAAAAACCCGTTGGGCTGTTTTCATAGAGTTATCAAATACGGCCTATTAACGGCCTGTTATGGTCCACGAATAGTATGGCCCATGATTGGCGAAATGATGATACGCCCCGTAGAAGGCCCATGGATCCTACGGCCCGTATGAGGCCCATGGATAGTATGGCCCGTAGAAGGCCCATGGATCGTAGGCCCATAGAAGGCCCATGGACCCTACAGCCCGTAGAAGGCCCATGGACCCTAAGGCCCGTATAGAAGGCCGATGGATCCTACGGCCGGATGAAGGCCCATGGATTATACGGCCCGTAGAAGGCCCATGATTATTTTGGCCTAGTTACCAAAAATAGGCTATTGTGGCTACTAGAAAAAATAGAAAAAGAACTGCAGTGACTACAAGCAAACAACTAAACAAGACAATAAGGAAATAAATAAGCAAGCAATTAACGCTGGCCTATTACCGCTATTACACATATTACATCCACTGGGCATCAAAGTTCGCCACCAGTGCAAACATAGGGAACAAAGTAGCACATTACATACACTGGCCGTCAAAATTGGCCACCAGTGCAAATAAACGCGGCAGCAAAACAAGAGCATAACTGAAACACCTTCAGAAGAGCTCAAGAAACATTATCCTGGGTATCCACCATGCTGGCAATAAGCTTAGCAAGCTGATTAGCTTTGTCCTGTTTGGCGCTAAAATCCTCCAACGCTTGGTGTTGCACCAGAAAGTATGCATCTGAATGCTCCAGGGACTTCCACAGTCTTTCCACTTCTTGTCGCAGCACAGCTGATCGATGTCTTTCAGCTTGTAGTTGAGACTCAAGAAACCGAACTGATTCAGACAGTGAGTTTGAATAGCTTGTGCAAGCGGTAGTGGCCAGTAACTCGAACACTAAACCAAGACAGGACTTTGGGGTTGTCTCGCTGTCTTCAAGATAGTCTTCCTTAGCTGTTTTATCAGCTTTGTTGGAGACCAACAAGGATGTGTCACTATCCTGAACCTTATCTGCATTACGTCCTTTACCATTGCTTAATAAGGCACTCTTCCCCAATATTCTATCAGCATTCTAAAAGAAGAAACAAGCAGACACATAACAAGTCTAGCATGTACTAGTATATGGAACTCATTTCGGTGAACCAATTCGTTAGTAAGGTGGACAGGATTAAACTACCGAGTCTTCTATTGCCAAGTACTAGTACATAATAAAAGCATCAACCAAACATATATCTACGTCCTATGGTCACTGCATTGTCTTGCCAAATCAAAATAGAGACACGGTTCAAATCATATCAGTTCAAGACAAAGCAGCAATGAAAGAATACAAAGCATGGGAAACTACACGACATAACAAGATTTCAGATGGGTACCACGGGTCTACATGTACAACAACACTATTGGCTCTATTGTGATGCTAGTAATGTGCATGATATGAAAGTCAACTGTATACACAATTGAAATTGAAATCAATAGAGCTATTGATAAGAGCAAACCTGTTAAAGGAACATGTGTGAACATACCTACTGTGCCATTGGAGTTTCGATTGGATCCTTCAATTTAAAAATAAGTTTGTATGAGTAAATACAGTGATACAAGAGCAAAGCAATCATAGTTAAAGAAGGCGCGCCTAAGCGAGCGCTTAAGCGCGCCTAGGCTCTAGGCGTTGGCAAAATGCATTGCGCATAACTACGCATAATCTGTGCATAACTATGCATAAGCATGCACTTTGGTCAGTAAAGTGCAAGGCGGTGGCAAAATGCACAATTAACGCCTAACACTTTTTTGAACTATGATAGCAATGGAATCTTAAATTAGAACAATTGTTCTTCAGCTTTAGGCACTTGTTCTACATGAACAGAGTACACTAAGACGCAAGAATATAATACTCAAAAATAGAAAATGAGCTCATAGATCTTACCAAATTCTTGGTTCAGGACCAGTACAGAACAAGGCGTTCCCAGTCATCGTCCAGTAAATGTGTCTCAGGAGAACGTAAGGGAATTTGATGAGTTTCTTTGCCGGTGAAGTACGTTTTCTTCAGGTAATTCCGATACTGCCACCAAGCATTCTTGAAGATAGCAGAGGTATTAGCACAGGTTACCTCATCCCGAGTTTCCAAATCGGTCCTTCTCTATAGAGAAAAATGGGAAATTTTGTTGTATTATAACCATCATGGAGGTAGGATGCATGGGACAAAGCAAAGCAATTGCCATGAATAACATTACCTACACATAACTCCTGGACAAACACCTGCAACTGGCATTTTCCTTCATCTTCAGTATAATATTTCCAAGATGGGAAGATACGCACATATGATTTAACAGCATCAAATGCGATAGATGCTAAACTATGACTAGCTGGTTGTGCTTCCTCCACAGGAATAGGCGTACTAACTGGTGGAGTTGGGGTTCGCCCTGATAGTACTGGCCCTTTGGGCACTGGAGCTGCCTTACCAACTGCTCTTGTTTGGGAGCTCTATGGTGGAGATGGTGCTGTGTCAACAGGAACTGGGTTACTATCGGCTGGGGTTGGGGTTAGATTGGGTGAAGGTGGTTCTCTGTCCATCGCAGTAGGTGTACAATCTGCGGGAGTTTGGGTTATGTGTGGTAGGGCTAGTTCTTGTGCATGTACAACTAGGGTGCTATCTCCACCAAGAGGTAGCACTGTTTTATTTGAAGACCGTGTTTGTAGTCCGCTAGATACTGGCATCACCCGCTTCAATTCAAATGGCTGATAAACAGGAAACATAGTTGAATGGACAGACATTGTATGAGAGACAGATGCAATAGATAGTGTGGAAAAAAGAGGGCATGAAATAGTTGACATGTATATTGTTTAACTAAAACGGATAGCATGACATAATTTCACATATATGATGTCTATCTAAACTGGATAGCATAGCATAACATAATTCAAAGATATGATGAATAACTAAACAGGATTGCATGACATAATTCACCTACATGTTATCTAAGTAATCAGGATCACATCATTTAATTCACATATGTGATTTATATGCTAAACAGAGGTCATCCGATATGATGTCTGAACTAAGAACATGGTGTTGAATATTGTGTATATGATGTATAAACTATGCAATGCAAGACACCGTATGCATGATATGAGCAGTATAACTGTGCCAAGTTAGAGCATACACCTCAGTGGGGGAATATGACTGGTCATCTGTCTCTGAATCCATCTCTAAGGAGCTATCAGGACCCAACAAGAGATCTGCTTCGACAGGTAGCACTGTCTGCTCTGAAGGCCTTGTTTTCACTCCAGATTTTTCCATCTCCCACCCAAATGGCTGATTCACGGGAAGAGTAGTTTAATGTACAAACATTGTCGACAAATGGAAATGTAATGAAGAAAAGGATGGGAAAGATATCATTCAAATATATGATGCCTGGTTAAACAGGATGGCATTGCACATTTAACATATATTATGGCTGGCTAAAAGACATGAGACTGCATAATTCCCATATATGATATAGAAACTAAACAGGTGGCATTACAGAACATGTCTAAACTAAGCAGATGACATATATGATGTCAAAAGTAGGCACTGCAAGGCAACATATGCATGATATGACTAACATCATCATGCCAAGGTAGAGCAAACACCTTGGGGGTAAATAGGAGTTGTCAGCGGCGTCTGAATCCGCCTCAGAACAGATATCTTCCTCTGGATTACAATCTGGAGAGGGGTGGGGATGGTTTGCCATTGAACCCACCATGGAGCGATGTCTGCATGACATTGTATTGCTGCAAAAAACTCTTCTCTTTTTCTCTACATGTTCAACATGACTGTGTGCAATATCTGGCATGCATACGAAAAAAATATGGTGAGATTATGTAAGGAGAGAATGCAGAAATTTAGAGTGATGGTAACAACCAGTGGATCGACGTTTTTCTGTTGAACCAAAATAGCCCTAATGGATCGAAATGAATGTATAGTAATAAGTGATGCAACAAGTGTACAACCTCTTTGCTGTAGCCGTGTCGACCTCGGCATCATTGGGTTGGTCGTTGAAGCAGTTGAGGCAGAGGTGGCTGTCGGAGGTGTGGAGGAAGATCTGAGGAATCTGTAGACGGCGTCCAGGGCACTGCTTTGTTGTGATGGATCGTTCTGTCGTTGGAGCAGCTCCGGTGAGCCGTAAGACGTCAAGGCTAAAGCAGCACAAGACAGACATTGTCAATCTCAAGTGGGATTCTAATAGCATCTCCAATGGATGGTGTAAAATGGATGTAAAATTAACATTACCAAAAACCACCTAACTACAACAGATGAGGTAAAAACTGTTGACTCTGAATTTAACTGTCGAAACTGAAATTTACTGTGGAATCTGAATGCTACTATCGAAATTGAACGCAATGGTAGCAGAGAGGCACTTAACATGTAGTTTAGGGAGGGCCTGCAGTTCATCTTCAACCCGCACTCCCCTGAGCCGCCAGCCACCACCGGCCGTAGCGCCGCCTCACCGCCCCGAAACAACTCGCCACCGCCGCCCCAGCCAGCCCTCTAGGCCCCCCGCCTCCCCACCCTGAACCCTAAGATAGATAGTGCGGTACCTCTCCGGCGAGCCCCCGTCCCCGCTATGGGTGGTTCTTCCTTAACTCCGGTGAGCCCCCCCAACCACTGAAAATCGACTAACCCAAAAGTCAATTCAGTTGACTGAAGTGTGGCTTAATCAGAGCAGAGCAGCAGCACAAGCAAGAGGGAGAGCAGCAGCAGCAGCTGGGCGAGCGAGCGATCGAGCGAGAGCCGGAGCAGCAGCAGCAGCGCGAGCGAGCGATCGAGAGCCGGAGCAGCAGCAGCAAATCCGGCTGGTATGGACGCCGCCGCCGAAGGGGCCTCGCACTGGGGGGAGAGCCATCATGGAGATGTCGCCCGCGGCGCCGACTTCACGGTAGCCGCTCCATGGGGGTGCGGGATGGAGCACCATCGGCGCCGGGAGGTCGAGTTAAGGAGAAGGTGTGATG
Organism: Triticum dicoccoides; assembly: GCF_002162155.2. Taxonomy (NCBI): domain Eukaryota; kingdom Viridiplantae; phylum Streptophyta; class Magnoliopsida; order Poales; family Poaceae; genus Triticum; species Triticum dicoccoides. Next base: position 174,459,994 of record NC_041392.1, read on the forward strand.
CGATGAGTGTACGGCCTCTTTGGTGGCGCCGAGTAGGCCTCGGCTTCGTCCGAGGAGTCGGCGAGGATGTTGCGGTTCCGGTGGAGCAGGTTAAGGCAGTGTTGTGGGGATGGAGTAGCCGCGATAGACGAGGCGATCGTCGGAGCAGCTCTTTGGAGGTGGAGGACGGGGCGGCTGAACCGGCGGGACGGCGAGAAGGACGACGGATCCTCATCCGGGGAGGTGGATGAGGGACGTCGAGCTGTTGCGGTGGACGACGTCATCAGGGAAGAGGCTCCGGCTGGGCAGCGGTGATGTGGTGGACGGAGGAGGGTGGGGTTTTGCGACTGGAGCGGAGAGGTTATGGTGGCCTGGGATTTCGAATGGCGAAAAGGGGGCGATGGGAGGGGGTGAAGCATGACTTAGGGACGCGCTTGTCCAAAATGTTGGGTGTGTTAAAAAAAGTACCCCCACCGATTTGAACTAGCGGCCCTTTCGGCTCAGGGTTAGAAGGGGGATTTCGCGTGTCAGGATTTGGTAGATGGAGGGAGTTTTCGCGCGCGTTGTAATTTCGGGATAGCAAGGCGCGGGTTGTGAAGGCGCCAGTTTTGGGAGCACGATATCTGAATTTTCGGGATATAACAAGATGCGGGTTGAATTTTAGGGACAAGCCTAAAGTGTAGTAATATTGTACTTGTACATACCAAATCAATTCGCACTTCCCTCAACCAAAAAGAAAACAAAAAAAATAAAACTATTCACACCACACAAAGAGAGAGTCTTGCCCCGTTTTACTATACAAATGCCATTCAAAGCTACTCCCTCCTTCCATCTATATAGGGCCTAATGCGTTTTTCGATGCTAACTTTGACCAAATATTAGAGCAATGATATATGACATGCAACTTACACAAAGCACACCGTTAAATTCGTCTGTGAAAGATTCTTTCAATGATATAATTTTCACATTGTGCATGTCACGTACTATTAATCTTGTCAATAGTCAAAGGCGGTCTTAAAAATCTCATTACGCCCTATATAGATGGAAGGAGGGAGTATGAATCCATGTTATGTCCGGTTAAATTTTTTCGCTTGTTGTATAATGCATGTAACCTACTCATACCAACATTTTAGTGCATTCCAAATGTCTATACTACCGCTGCAATTCGAACTAAATTTGAATTCGTTTCTCTATTTCAATAAGAATCTACAATCATGATTGTTGCCAACTTCAACCATTATAGTTTCCTTGCTATCCGCCAGATATAAATCGGATGGCCTATAATGCAGGATGGCAGGCACACCATCATCAACAACTTTGTTTTTTATAAGAGTATAGATAAAATATATTAAATGTAGTATAACATGTTCATAACCACACCATGTGTATCACCGTTATATATATTCACACATGCGTCGGTTTGAAACACTATGATAAATTCTTCAAATTTCCAAATTCGCTTTTTATAATGAAGTACATATGATCTCTATTCGTCTTTTACACCCACACAACCCTCTTATCTTTGTAGCCAGCGCTAACTTTCTCTTGTGCATGCACACGCCCGCATCCCTCTCACCGTCCCTCAACATTCTCTAGCTCCATCGCGCAAATTCGTCTTTTCACTTTAGGTCGTTCACCCACGTTGTGTGTAGGCCCCCCAGCTCCTTCTTTACGGCACACATCGATCGATATGCCTCTCTAGCCAGGTGTGCCTAGCACAAACACAAGATTCCCCTCTTCTCTTGTCACCGTCCATGCCTCACTCCCACCACTCTTTTCATCATTCTCGTACTCGCACACTCCTCCCCCCTCGATATAGTATGCCTCTCGTACCACATCCTACATGCATCCCTCTCTCTCTATCCTTCTCCTCGTGCCTCATTTGCTTCTAACACACACATGCATGTATACCGATAGATCTCCCAACATATACCTAGATCGACTTTAACTACCCCCCTATCGATCGACGTACCTCACAAGTTATGTCTCTCCTTTCTCTAATAAAGGGCGATTGATCTTCCTATGTAGTTATGTCTGCTTACCACAGCCACATCGTCCCCCCTCATCATTCATGCATGCCACCTGACCCGTCTCTCACACGCACGTGCATAAACAATAAGCAGCCATCTCCTCTCTTATTGATATTGCGGGCGTGCACTCCGTTTGTCTAGAAAGCCTATCCCACCATTTGTTAGAAGCAACTCCACTACCACCCCTCCAACACTCTAGCTCTGTCTCTCTCCCAACCTTATTCCTCTCCTGCACATATGCATGGATGCCGATCAATCTCACTTAATACATGAGGCAGATTGATCTCCGTAATACATGAGGTAGGCCTCTCTCCTCCTCCACACATATACCAGCCATTGTACCTCTATAGTTAATTGGGCCTCCCTCTTCCCCCACCACACACCGATAGTCGAGCGCTGCAAGTAGGTATCCATGCCACAGAGACAAACTGCACATGTCCCAATCTCATGTTCCAGTAGGCCATCCACTCTATATCTTTGACGTGGGCACACACAAATTCGATGGCACTCTTTATCGATCACGCGCGCACACACACACACATCATCCCTCTCTTTGATTCTATCTTCTATGGACACCTCAAGCCGATGATACCTTGACTCTCTTCTCGTGGATCGCCCCCTCTATATATATGTTATATCTAGGACTCTATTTCACACACATTGCATATGTTACATTTTTTGATTGACCCCCCCCCCCAAAAAAAACTCTCAAGAACCCACACACTATATCTCTCTAGGTTTGTATCTCTCTCACACAACCCCACGTAGGTGGTGTACGTATACAAGAAGAGAATAGGTGCACCGTGCACCTACTCATGCTTCGTGCCTAGCCACACCCGCGCGGGTACACGGTGGAGCTCATTTCTTTATGAAATGGCAGCCCACGTGCTAATTTGAACGCATGTAGCGGTTGTTTACCTAGGGAGGTCGTGTACCACATAGGTGGTGTAGCGGTTGTTTACCTAGGGAGGTTGTTTACCTACTTGACGCGTTGTCGCATTATTTTTAAATAAAGTTATATCGCTCAATGGCACGTACACAGAATATAAAATGATTTTTATGGAGAAAAAGGTAGTCCGCTCACTATATACAATGGAGCCTGCCTGCCTGGTTTGTCGCTCTTCAGACTATCTCACACAAGGCTGCGGTGGCCTCTCTCTCTCACCGTTGGTCACTGATCCGGCCGCATCCCGTCCGCTGGGGGAAAGGGAGTGCGGTGGCCTCTCTCTCTCTCTCACCGTTGGTCACTGATCCGGCCGCATCCCGTCCTCCGGGGAAAGGGAGGAAGTGCATCATTTCTCCGTTCGACGGCGCTGAGGCAGCACGTCCTGATCTATGGTACACGCCGTTCTCTCTGACCAAGCTCCGGCGCGGCAGGGCCTACGCCACCTGCTCGCATATTCCACCCGCCGCCGCTCACCTAGTTACATCCCGATGACCTCCAGGTATCCCCTCCGGCCTTGCTCCACTGCCCGTCTTCCCACGCCGCTGCATGTGGATCTTCCATAGTTCTTTGCCCAAAATGTAGCTCGTCCAGCGTACTTTTCATATTGCATTCTCGTCCTCACACCGTTTTAGACAAACACAACCGTGTTGTTATCTTCCCTTAGGACAAGGAATATGCTTCTTTTTTGTCGTCGCATGTGTCATCAACTGTTGTTGGCCAGTAATTGTTTCCTTTCTACCTCTTTTTTTGCAAACAGGGCTATCCATTTCACCTCGTTGCTATTGCGACCTTTTGGTGAACTGCACAAATCACTTTTTTCTTAAGAGTGTTTTGTGTGGTTGTACTAAAATGTCACACGGGCAACGTCTCTACATTTCAGTGCGACTGCACAAAGGGAGATTGGTTTTGCTCTATCCTCCTCATCCAACTCCGAGCCTAATCTTCTCCAACTAGTTAGTCTTAAGAGAGACTGCAAAGGTGACCGGCTTCTATTTGTGTGTTTATTGTTTCATCAGCAGTCCTCTATTATCGTAATCACACTTAATATCTTTGGAACAGGGACACTCAGCTCTATTTTAGTGGAACTGCACAAAATGATCGGAATGTTGCATGCTCCAGACACCTACTTTTTTTCCCAACATGCCTTGTTGATTTAGACAGAGCTGGGGGACGTTGCTGCCAATGAAAGCATGGATCAATTTTAATTTAACACCTTCTCACAACTCTGTCTTCAGTTGTGATGTAATTATTAGCTCTGATCTACTAATAATTGACATGCATTAGCAAGGAAGTTATTTTCTATTGTTTCTGGAAGAGCATCGATGGCAAGACACGCGAAACAAAAGATGAAAGCTCACACCATTGTACAATTTCATGTCACTGGAAAATTATTTGTAGAGTACGTCAATTATGTAAACAAATGATGGAAGCTTGATAGCATTGCCAGAAGCCTCTTCATCATCCGGGTCCATGTGCCATGCACAAAATTATACTCCTTCGTTCCTAAATATTTATATTTTTACAAATTTCAAACAGGCATATTTTAGAGTGTATATTCACTCATTTTGCTTTGTATGTGTACTCCCTTCGTTCCTAAATATTCTATTCGTCTTTCTAGAGATTTCACCAAGTGACTACATACGGAGCAAAATGAGTGAATCTACACTCTAAAATATGTCTATATACATCCGTATGTGCCAGTCCATTTAAAATCTCTGAAATGAAAAATATTTGAGTAGTCACTCGTTGAAATCTCTAGAAAGACAAATACTCCGGAGTATATTTAAGAATCGAGGGGGTAGTGCACAACCGCATGGGAGACTCAGCCCGGTCGTTGCGCCGCATTAATAGTGAATAATGAGCAGTCAAATCATAAGCCCCACCTTTCCCACTGTAAGTTGCTCTGAAGAAGCAACCGTCAATACGCTCTTCTTTGAATCCGCTCATACTACTCCATCTGTCACTGTTTATACAGCGCACTTTGGAAAAAAGAAAAAAAATTGTGGGACCAAGGCGATTAGCGATCGGCCTGAAAAAAGCATTGGTAGTTATAGCACGGCGTCTATTACTAGAGGGAATAATGCATACACACATGCATGCAGTGCTTCCACCCCGGGTACACACATGCATGCACTTACTCCACTCCGTAGTAGTACAGTACATGGAGAGAAAATTGTGGACTTGATTGCGGTTACCACGCCCTAATTAATTGAGCATTAAACCAAACGCGTCTAAAGTCTCTCTGGTGGTGGAAATGCATTGAGAGAAATGCATCATAATGAAGCGCGCCCTGTAAACTATGACGGAGGGAGGAGTAGTATGAAGGTGCAAAACCAAGTACGCGTATGGCCAGTCGGTCAACGCACGTCCTCTTGGCATATCACTGACATGTGGGACAGGAGTGTGAGCGAACCGATCTCAATTGACGGCAAAGAGCCAACCCGCCGTTCCTTGAGAGAGACAAGGAGCGAGAACACACAGACAGGCTCGCACGGAGGCCAAGATATATTCGAGCATGGTTGGTTGATCGATATCATTCATTACATGTTGGGCTGCCGTTTTCCGCCCTTCTCCGGAATAAACATGTACTTTATCAGAGATAAAAAATAAGAGTACAAACGCTCCACCATGCGGTTCTAGTAGTAGTACTAATCGTACTACTGCGCTTGGCTCTTCGGCTCTTCGTGAAGTCGAACAATGATGGTACTCCGCATGTTGGGTACTATAGTGTATGTCTCTCACAATCTAACACCGAATGGACTGATGCATGTCCACCGACGGTAGGTTGCATTAGTCAAAAGGCGTAAGCAAGCTTGACATTGTCCTGCAAGCTTCTCCTCGTTCTGTGAGTTGACGGGACACACCAAAAAGTAGTGCTAGTCCATACTCCCTCCTTTTCGGTTAAGCTCTATGGCTTCGAAACTACTACGCAGACGATACTTGTTCGAACGAAAGTTGTACGATGGTGAATCCATTGGCATGTCGTAGTTTGCTCATAGGCATGGATGGCTTGATTACCACTATCGTGCAAGAATCATGCACCATGAGCCGTCTGCATAGCAGCGCTCATATGGCTTAATCTTTTTTGCGGGTAAATGAGAGAGCTTTATTCATATATTAGCATTCTTAGGATGATCAGCCAAGACACTGGTCACTAGGAAGCGAGGTACCCCGCAAAAAAATAAGTAGGAAGCGAGGTGTTTCATCAAGCCAGCTCTCGGCCACATTCAAAGTGCAGCAAGCACGTTTCGCATGAAGATGCGCCGCAAGGTTTGCTGACCTGTTTACATGCTGAATAACAAAAAAAGAGGAAATATTACCGAGCACTACTATTTGTAACAGGATATGAGCCAGAATTAAGCGAGAATTGTGGCGAGTGTTCCATGCAATCAAGTTCCATTATCACATGCGAGAACCCTCGAAGAGCACCAAATGTGTTGAAGATTGCTTTATCACATTTTAAAATTATAATAAGAGTGCAGACGCTCCTCCATCTGGTTCCTAGTACTAGTATAGTACGTACCTTTATAGACTATAGTACTAGTACTAGTAAACTTTGCGCTTGGTTGTTCGCCTATTCGGGAAGTCGAACAATAATAGCACTAGTAGTAGTATAGTGTATGCTTCTGGCAATCTGACATCGAATTAACTGTTGCACGTCCACCGCCTGAGCGAGGGAGAGCTTGCATTAGTCAAAAGTTTCTCCTTGTCCTGCGAGCCACCGTGCGCAAGCTTCTCCCATCCTGCAACCTTCTCCTCGTTCGGCAAGTTCATGGGACACAGCAAAGTAATGCTAGTCCATACTGCCTCCTCTCCGGTTAATATGGCTTAATTTCAAACGAGATAAATACACCGTCTGTCACTGTATATTTGTAAAACTATGGTCAGTGGACTTCATAATACGCTCATTGCGCTCAATATATATATATTCCGGTGTTTATACGGCCACTAGCTCACCCTGACTGAGTATGTGTGTGCATGCACGTGTAGGTTGAGCACTTGAGCGTGACCGTGTGTGTTCCGTCGTGTGCTCGGACATGCATGCATTAAGGCGTCGCGCGCGTTTTTGCGTCGATGTGTACGTGTGACTGTTGCATACACGTAGGGGGAGTACGTGTAGGGGCCACTAAGGAGCAGTCAAATCACACAGTAAGTTAGTCGGAAGAAGCAACCATCATTTCACTCTTGAATGACACGTACACAATATAAAATGGTTGATATGGAGAGAAAAAGAAAACCACTATATATACACTAGCAGGAGCCTAAGCTACAAGCCTACTTGCTTAGGTTGCTCTCTTCACAAGCATAGAACGACGGGCCTGATCCCGTAGCTGGGGGAAGGGAACAATGTTCTGCATAGACGCGGTCGACATTGGCGAGGGAGAAAACCCACAGTCGGTGCGTCCCAATCGGGGGTCACCGTGGTATGGGCCGATGCCGCGTCTCAACCGCCCTTCTAGCTACAGCCCGACGTCCCAGGTAGTCCATCTTCCTTTTGGAGCCGGCTTGCTCCACTGCCGTAGCTCCATCTCCATGTCGATCTTTCTCTACTTCTACCGGCTTCTACTTGTGATGAGTTTATGTCTCATGAACTAGTGCCAGTACTATTATTCTAATCACACTTCTTCAATATCTTTGCCATCAGGGATGCTCAGGTCAATTTTAGTGGAACTGCACAAAAGCATCGTATGATCCGAGGGTCCCAGCCGTCTTTCCTTCGACAGGTTCTACCTGGCCAGGAAATTAAATCATGTTTAGGGTTTAGGTTTAAGTCGTAGTGACCCCATCAGTAGTTTTTCTTTCGTACATGCTCTCACAACTTTTTTCTTTAGTTATGAAGTAAATATTGGCTATGATCTGTGAATCATTGAGATGCATCAGCATGCGTGTTAGTTTTCTTTTGTATTTGATGGAATGTTGTAACGGTGCAACCTTGGAATGGGAATGAAAATGGAGTGGAAAGTCTCCGTTTTCCCGGAGAAAAAATGGAAACGGAGAGAAACCAACGTTTCGTTTCGTTGGATCGCGCCATCGAGCAAAACCAACATTTAAATCACGTCTATCGTGTTCGTGTCTCACCCTCCTCCATGGCTCGACCCCACACGGCCGCTCGGCATGCCACTCACCGCAAACCAAGTATACGATAACTTTCCCGCTTGCTTGTCGATGGATCGCGCCATGGAGTACTAGCACTACTGGGAGAGATTGACGAGTTGGGGGAGGACAGCTAGCTGTAGCACGGACTCCTAAGAACTATTCACATGCATGTCGTAGCCGGCTATTGCGACCTTTGAACGCGGAGCAGCCGCGTGCACCCGGAAGCGGCGCGGGCGACGCTCTCTCGGCCGGCACGCCGCTTCAATGCCGGCACCAGTGAGAGGTTGCGTCCGCTCTGGCCGGGCATGAATGTGGCACTGACCGTTTTGGGCGGGAAGCACGCGCGGGTGATGAAGAGGGTTCGGGTTGGTCAGGACCGGCCGTGGCAGCGGTCCGGACGTGCACAAGCAAGAGATGTTGTACGTTAATATTGCTGCATATATAATTAACAACGTAAATAATGTGCCAGTTGGAAAAATATGATTGGAGATGGAGATGGAAATGGAATTTTACGTAAACACGGATATGCATGTCTATGTCTATGTGTGTGTGCGCGACGACTCTCGCGACCTGGAAGCGGGGGCGTGTTTTTGATCGAGTTTTCTTTCTTGGTACATTAGAAAATCAGTTTGTCTAATTCACATCTAGATGTTATTTAAGGATACCACATCTAAGCTCCCACAAGTACATAATGTAGCAACAAGAAACAAAAAACTAGGAAAAAAATAGGCCACAAACAGAGTGGAGATCAACTTAGGGTTTGCACTCTCCACACGCTTGCCACACTACATATATGTTACACGCAAGGAAGTGCCTGACAGTGGGACCCACCTGGTCGAAGCGTACGTAGCGTTGTCATTCTGGTCGCGAACATGTATGTACATATATACTTGTGGATGTAGAGGCGCGCACGTGTCATAGTAGAGGAGCGCACGTAGCATGTACACGTACGTACAGCGGCCAGGGTGCAAGAAAGAAAATACGGCCACGTATGTGTACATACGGGCGGGGTCTCGAACGCCTACTCGCACATGCGTATGGCGAGGGCTCGTTGACATGGCTGGGTCGGAATGGAGAAATAGCGTCGTCATTGTGTTCATGGGGAGGCAACGGAATGCGTCGTGTTCATGGGGAGGCAACGGAATGTGTCGTGTTCAACGGGAGGCAACGGAACGCGTGGGAGCCAACCGACTGGGTCGGAACGGAATGCGTGGTCGTGTTCATCGGGAGGGCTTGGACGGAACAGACGATGGAAACGAGGCCTGAACGGGGTCCTGTTGATTGGGAGGGGTCTGGCGTACCGCAAAACAGAGGAAACGGACCTCCTACGGTCGAAACGGGGGTCCTGTTGATCGGGAGGGGTGTGGCGTACTGAAAAACGAACGAAATGGACCTCCTACGGTCGAAATGGGGGTCCTGTTCATCGGGAGGGGTGCGGCGTACCGCAAAATGGACGAAACAGACTTGTGGTTGAGCTCTACGGTCGAAACGGGGGTCCTGTTCATCGGGAGGGGTGTGGCGTACCGCAAAACGGGACTCCACGGGATACTATTCATCTCCACCGTCGACCTCCTCCAGCCTCCGCGGGCTACCGTCGACCTCCTCCAGCCTCCACGGGCTCCTGTACATCCAGCCTCCACCGTGCACTACTCCACCGGCTACTGTTCAACCACCCCTCCACCGTCTATTGTTCATCCAGCCCTCCACACCACGGGGTCCTGTTCAACCACCCCTCCACGGGCACCCCTCCATCGTCTACTGTTCATCCAGCCCTCCACTACACCACGGGGTCCTGTTCATCCAGAGGCAACGCCATCGCTCACTGTTCATCCA
>NC_041392.1:174470255-174515769 GCF_002162155.2 Triticum dicoccoides
GAGGCAGCATCGATCGACTTCAGTTAGCAGCAGTAGCGAAGGAATCGCTCGATCGAGTTCAGTTAACAGCCATCGATCGATCGATCAGGTTCAGTTAACAGCCATCGATCGATCGCTCGGGTTCAGTAACACGTAGCCTGCAGTGCAATCGCTCGGGTTCAGTTAGAGCCCAACGCCTCGCTCGGGTTCAGTTAGAGCCAACGCCTCGCACACATGTGCATACGTGTACGAGAGAAATGCACATCGCTCGGCCCCCGACCTCCCACCATAACCGGGAACTCCCCGAAATTTTCCTCCCCCTCGCTTCTACCACGGTTTTTTCTGTCATGGACGGCCCAAAGAATGTCATGCAGCTGCGTCTTCGGCCCGCCCAGGACGAAAATCCCATTTTCTGTCATGATTTTTTGTCATAGAAGTAGGAGCCCACCACATCTATGATGATATCGGGTTTTGTCACAATTATCGTCATAGAAGTGTCATATGTATGAGAGAAAAAAAATTCGTTCGACCCAAAATGTCACGGATGTGTCTTTTTTTGTAGTGGTAGATGGAACAGGACCCGACGAAGGAGCTCTCTATGGTCTCGATGGACCTCACCTTGCTCCACTGCCCCTTGTGCCTCCGCCCCTTGAAGCCTCTAGTGTATGAGGTTCGAATACACCTCGTTCGTTTGGCTGATCGAGCAAGGTGTGGGTTTCTTGATTGATGTGTTGTTCGATTGATTTCTGCAGTGCAAGGGAGGGCACCTGGCCTGCGCGGACTGCCGTGTCGAGCGCCCGGGAACTAGCGGAAGTGACAGAAGTGTGAGCGTGGCGGTGGCTTCGACGTGCGGAACACGACGGTGGACGTAGTCCTCTCCTCGGTGAGGGTGGAGTGCCTGCACGAAGGGTGTGGGCTATATGTCACTTACCACAAGCTCGCCGATCACTAGAGCGTGTGTTTGCTCGCGCGCTGCAATGCCTCGTGCCCGTCTGCAGCTACAAAGGCCCGCCGCCGACGCCCTCCCACCACATTAGCACCGTGCATCCCATGCTCGTGCACCAGATCCAGTATGGCAAGGTGCTCCAGCTGCAAGTGACACTGTCGGAGCCACGGCTCTTGCTGTTCGCGGAGGAGGACGGCTGCATGTTTTTCTTGGTCGGCACCGTGCTAGACATCGGCGCTCCTATCATCGTGTCAATCATCTGCATCAGAGCGGGGTCGTTCCCACTGCCGCACTACGTGGCCAAGCTGTGGGCGAACGGCCCGCCGGGGGAGCCCAAAGGCAGGACCGACACCGTCAAGGTGGAAATGGAGGTGACAAGCAGCAAGGATCCCGACGACGTCACCGTGCAGGAGCTGACCTTCTTCACAGTTCCTCCCAAGCTGCTGGCCGGGGATAAGCTGGTGTCCCTCCACATTCAGATTGACAAGCTCACGTCCTAAATGATTCTACAGTGCCTTCTGTTTATCTTAGTAATATGCTAATATAGGGGTTAGCTCGGTCTAGTTTAGCTTAAGAGATGGTGGGTTTTGGTGGCGATGCAACAATTACTTTGACATTAGATCAGCAGTTAAAGTAATTTTCAACGGTCGGACGGATATTTTGTGTCTGTTGGATATAAAGATCCTTTGGGTAAGAAGTATAATAGCTTATATGCTTGTTTGTTCAGGAAGTATTGCATACTTGTGCGAGTTGACGCAACACATCAAAGTAGTACTACTACTAGTAGTACTCCCTCCGATCCTAATTTCTCTGCGCATAAGGTTGGTCATAGTGGGAGTAACATACTAGGTAGTAACATAGATGCCACATAAGGAAAAATGATGAGGTGGCAAGTAATTAATGAGGAGAGGGGCAAATAGAGTAACGTAAATATGTTACCATCACATAGCGCTTTCCAATGCAAAATGAGTCTACAAAGTAATAAATGAAGACATCTATGTTATCACATACTAGCTCCTTTCCGGTTTATAGGGCTCAATTCAAAAATCTCACCAACCAACATAGATGGTGAGTGGCGGAACAATTTTTGCAGTTTACAAAACCACTCAATTAATGCGCTTGGTTTCCTCAAAAATTATGTTTACCAATGCATTAATTGCAATACATGCATGAATAAAGTACATGCATTGGTCAATTTTCTCTTAATACTTGCATGCAATGATTTATTGCACCTTAAAATCTGAACATGTGATGGGGAACAACCAAATTGAGACTTATAAAATGGGAAAACTAAAATTTTGAGATAAGCACTATAAACCGGAAAGGAGGGACATATGCATCTTAGTACTAGTCTATGTTACTATCCACTATGAAGGTAGTAACATAGACTAGTAGCATATGCATGTTAGTACTAGTCTATGTTACTATCCACTATGACCAGCCTAAGTCGAGGCACAGATACCAAGGAGGGCCTGGTTGTGTCTATACTTGGACAACTCACCCGATTGCATGCGCACTAGGCAGACGAAGCTCGTTTCGTGTTAGTGTCGTGTGCAGCCCGCACATTAACCAAAACATCACGCCTCCAGCTTAACCTCCGCGTTTTAAACTTCTCAATCTCAAGGCCAAGGAGCAACGTGAAACCTATGATAGAGCCAATCAGATGGTTGACAACACTAAAATTTGTAGCTATAGATGCGTGTGTGAGAGAGGACGAGTGCGTGCGTGCACCTCTTCTCTTCATGCATAACGTACTAAACTAATAGTACAAGTGTATGTGGGTGGCATCGACCTAGGGAGAAAGAGATGGTGCGCACGAGAAGTCCTGAGAGATAGGTGTAATGCGTCTGAAAAAAAGACTAGTCTATAGCTCGCCACGAGGCTATTCCTGTCGAACGCCCCAATAACTGTAAGATATGTATCCGACGATGCCAGTTATTGCACGTACACAGCAGTAGAAAAAGAACTACCATGGCATATGCTACACCACGGCCGAGAACACGTGCCCACGTTACGCCATCTGGGAATAGTTTGAAACTAGAACCGTCAATAAATTTTGAGCTTGTGTCTCGTCACATTCCAAATTACTACTACCACGCTATATTTAATTGCAAACCTGTTCATACCGATCACAACCTAAACGGTTTCCCACTTAGGAGTGTATTAGTACTTGGTTATAAATACTATTATGACAAGATGACTGCACAACACACCTCAACTCCTCATCCACAAAAACAAACAAGTCATTCAGCATCCTTCCCTTGCGTCTGCCATTGCCATCTTGAGTTCTGGGTCGAGAGATTACCACCAGGGAGAGGCGAGTAGGGGGGAAGCGGAAGCACGAGAGATGTCCTAACTCACCACAAAAGCAGATGACATGTCCCGCCGCGAGGAAGTAGCAGCACAGAGGTCCTGCCGCGCCGCCAAAGAAGCACGAAGGTCCCGCCACGCCGTCGATGCGGCAGACTGGTCCGGTCGTGCCGCGGAAGCAGCAGAGATGTCCCACCGCGCTGCGAATGCAACAGAGATGTCCCGCCGCGCCGCGGTGGCCTGGGAAAATGTCTCGCAGGCAGGCGACGACTCTTACAGGCGCATGCATGCGATCGTCCATAGCCAGATGGATCAGATCTTCGGCTGGGCGAGGTTGCAGGACAACATGAAAGCCTCGTTTGAACAAGCTACCGGTGTCATCCGGCAACTAAGGGAGGGCAATGAGAGGCTCTGGGCCGAGCGCGACCTGCTGAGGGCGAAGATTGTCCGAAGTGTAGAGTAGCAAGAGGAGACCAGTGCCTTATTGAAGAGGACCGGCGTCATCGTCAAGAAACTTATGGACGAGAATGACATGCTTCACATCGAGTGCCAAAGGCTGGTGGAGGCATCTGTGGATGCTCTCAAGTAGCGTCTTGAGGACACGACAAAGCTCATCGCCGCTCGCCGCGGAGACTAGTTCCCGCGGCCTGCAACAACACATCAAGAAAGTAGAGATCAGCGAGCCAGATCGTTGTCTTCTTCTTTTGCCCTTGTGTATTTCGGGCGTAGCCGCATGTGATTTTTTAATCGTCTTCTTAATTATGTAGGACAATTATTATCCACTATCGTCGTCCTTATATATTCATCGGTCTTGCTATAAGTCACAGTAGATGCTATATAGGTCCGTCGGATCTTACATCAAGATCCGTGCAAAAATTTCTTTTCAGATTTTCTTTTCTCTCTCTTAAATCTCAGTTGAGTGAGACATAGACACGCCATTAAATAGAGGCTCGGGCGCCATTAATGGAGACCTTGGGAGAGAGGTGGACGACAAACGGAGGTCAAAGGGCTCTCCTACCGATAAGCACACGTAGGGGTCTGATCACACGCCTCCCGTACTCAAATAGCTACCCTGCATGGCGCCTCCTAGCTAATAAAAAGGGGATGCGTGGCGGCACGTAAATGGTAAATAGAACGCCCACGGTTTCAATAATACTTGTGTTTCCGATTGTAACGTGACAACACTTGTTCCAAAATGACTTTGTTGATTGTTAATGTGTGCACCTTTGCAAATCGGACAGCAAAATTACCACGGCATGTTGGTGCCATGTCATGACACCAAGCCAAGTTTCATGATTTTCATGCGTGTTTTGGATTTAAAGGAATTAAAAAAAACAAGTTTATCAATGTTTCCAGCCGAGCCACGATGCCCAGATGTTTGAATTTCATTCCCATTTCTTGCATGGGACCTAGAAATTTACCCAAGGACACACATGTGGATTTAAAGGAATTAAAATAACAAGTTTATCAATGTTTCCAGCCGAGCCACGATGCCCAGATGTTTGAATTTCATTCCCATTTCTTGCATGGGACCTAGAAATTTACTCGAGGACACACATGTGATTTTTCAACCAACTTTGGTGCACTGGAGCATGTGCTTGTATTTCAAATTTGAATTATGCACACAAAGGTGACACGTTCCCTCTTAGAACCACGAGCCTTCTTGAGAGAAGCTCCAGTTTGCAAGAAACTTATACCAAACCTTGTTCCTATTCTGCCTATTTTTTTACCACGGCATGGTAGTACCATGACATGACACCATGCCAAGTTTCATGATTTTCAGGCGTGTTTTGGATTTACAAGAATTTTAAAACCAAGTTTCTCAATGTTCTCGGCCGAGCCACGATGCCCAGATATTTGAATTTCATTCCCATTTCTTGCATGGGACCTAGAAATTCACCTGAGGACACACACATGATTTTTCAACCAAATTTGGTGCATGGGAGGATGTGCTTGTAGTTCAAATTTGAATTATGCACATTAAATGACCAGAAACTCAATTAATGTATAAAAAGGCCAAACGAACCCGGAATAATTCCAAAATTTAGCAGGGCAGTCATGTAGTTCTATGTTGCCTCTCTAAAGAAACTCAAGGGGGCAGCGTATATTGTTTCGCACTCAAAGGTGACACGTTCCCTCTCAGAACCATGAGCCTTCTTGAGAGAAGCTCCAGTTTGCATGAAGCTTATACCAAAATTTGTTCCTATTTGGCCAAATTTTTTACCACAGCATGGTAGTACCATGACATCACACCATGCCAAGTTTCATGATTTTCAGGCATGTTTTGGATTTACAAGAATTTTAAAACCAAGTTTCTCAATGTTCTCGGTCGAGCCACGATGCCCAGATGTTTGAATTTCATTCCCACTTCTTGCATGGGACCTACAAATTCACTCGAGGACACACATGTGATTTTTCAACCAACTTTGGTGCATGGGAGCATGTGCTTGTAGTTCAAATTTGAATTATGCACATTAAATGACCAAAAACTCAATTAATGTATAAAAAAGGCCAAACGAACCCGGAATAATTCCAAATTTTAACAAGGCACTCATGTAGTTCTATGTTGCCTCTGTAAAGAAACTCAAGGGGGACAGCATATATCATTTCACACTCAAAGGTGACACGTTCCCTCTCAGAACCACAAGCCTTCTTGAGAGAAGCTTCGGTTTGCAAGAAGCTTATACCAAAACTTGTTCCAAATCGGCCCAATTTTTTACCACGACATGTTAGTGCCATGACATGACACCATGCCAAGTTTCATGATTTCCATGCGAGTTTTGGATTTACATGAGTTTAAAAACCAAGTTTCTCGATGTTCTCGACCGAGTCACGACGCCTAGATGTTTGAATTTCATTCTCATTTCTTGCATGGGACCTAGATATTTACCCGAGGACACACATGTGATTTTTCAACCAACTTTGGTGCACTGGAGCATGTGCTTGTATTTCAAATTTGAATTATGCACACAAAGGTGACACGTTCCCTCTTAGAACCACGAGCCTTCTTGAGAGAAGCTCCGGTTTGCAAGAAACTTATAACAAAACTTGTTCCTATTTTGCCATTTTTTTACCACGGCATGGTAGTACCATGACATGACACCATGCCAAGTTTCATGATTTTCAGGCGTGTTCTGGATTTACAAGAATTTTAAAACCAAGTTTCTCAATGTTCTTGGCCGAGCCATGATGCCCAGATGTTTGAATCTCATTCCCATTTCTTGCATGGGACCTACAAATTCACTCGAGGACACACATATAAACCCATCTTTTTATCCTCGATGGCAACAATACAATATGTGTCATTTCCCTTTCTGTCATTGGGATCGAGCACCGCAAGATCAAACCCAATGCTAAGCACTTCTCCCATTGCAAGAAAGATCAATCTAGTAGGCCAAACCAAACTGATAATTCAAAGAGACTTGCAAATATAACCAATCATACATAAAAGATTTCAGAGAAGAATCAAATATTGTTCATAGATAGACTTGATCGTAAACCCACAATTCATCGGATCTCGACAAACACACCACAAAAAGAGTTACATCGAATAGATCTCCAAGAAGATCGAGGAGAACTTTGTATTGAGATCCAAGGAGAGAGAAGAAGCCATCTAGCTAATAGCTATGGATCCGAAGGTCTGAAGTAAACTACTCACACATCATCGGAGGGGCCATGGAGTTGATGTAGAGGCCCTCCGTGATCGATGCCCCCTTTGGCGGAGCTCCGGAAAAGGCCCCAAGATGGGATCTCTTGGGTACAGAAGGTTGCAGCGGTGGAAATAGGGCTTCATGGTGCTCCTGGTTGTTTTCACGGTATATGAGTATATATAGGAGGAAGAAGTAGGTCGGTTGAGCCACGAGGGGCCCACGAGGGGAGAGGGCGCGCCCCCTACTTCGTGGCCACCTGTAAGTGCATCTAGTGCCACCCCTAGTTGGTTTTGGAGTATTGACGACAAACCTAGTTGAGGGACTAATGTGTTTGTGAGAATTGCAGGATAACACAGGTAGAAGTCCCTCATTGATTCGGTTTTCCTACTAGAGATGACCCCTAAAAATGTATGAAGACATTGAAGTCAAAGGTGGTATATGAAGACATTCACATTGAAGACTATGACAAGAGAAGACATCGCATGAAGCCTATGGAGCTCGAAGACATAGATCTTTCGCAGTTCTTTTTCTTCTTTGTTGAGTCATAGGAACCACTGTACTATTAAGTGGGGTCCAAGAGAACCAGTCAGAATGACTGAAGTGATGCCTAACCAAAACCTATGTCTTCGAGTGAAGACTATGAGAGCGAATCTTGTCCAGAGTCGGACAAGTCAGCTTTGCTTGCAGCCCAAGTAAAGTTGTCGTGTGAGTTTGAACTCTGACCGTTGGAACACGTGTCAGTTCCTTAGTGACCCAGGGTCATTTCGGACAAATCAGGTCGGATTGCCTAGTGGCTATAAATAGCCCACACCCTACAACCATAAACGGTTGGCTGCTCAGAGTTAGTGTACGGCTTTTGTCGTTTGAGAGCAACCCACCTCGAAGCCTTTGAGAGAGAATTCCTTGTGAGGATAAAGCCCTAACCACCCAAAGCCAAAGAGAATTAGGCATCACTTAAGTCTTCTTGTCTGTGTGATCTGAAGACTTATTACACTTGAGGACTGTGCATCCTCCAGCCGGTTAGGCGTCGCGTTCTGAGCATCCAAGAGACATTGTGGATCGCCGGTGAACGAAGTTTGTGAAGGTTTGGGAGTCTACCTTGAAGACTTACCAGAGTGATTGGGCGAGTTCTGTGTGACCCTAGCTCAAGGGGAATACGGTGAGGACTGGGTGTCCTGAGCTGCGTGTTCAGGACTGGGTGTCCGGGACTATGTGTCCTCAGGTTTAAATACCTAGCCGCCCTAACTAGACGTACAGTTGTCACAGCAACTGGAACTGGTCCAACACATCATTGTCTTCAACAAGTCACTGGTTTCATCCTTCCCTTCTCTTTACGTACTGTTACTCCTTGTGAAGACATTGTATGATTGCACTATCTTTTATCTTCACTGAGTGACTGCGTGTTCTATTTGGCTTCATAATTTCTTCCTACTTGATCCTTACTACATTGCTGATCTTAGTCATTGTGCTTTCACTCTATTGAATACTTGACTATGGCTTGCCTAGTGTAGTCTACCTTCCGCTGCAGGGTAATAGGTTTATTTCGGTTGTTTGTCTTCATAACTTCCATGTTTTGAAGACTTTCATAAAAATCGCCTATTCACCCCCCCTCTAGTCGATATAACGCACTTTCAATTGGTATCAGAGAAAGGTACTCCCTTGTTCTGTGTGATTCGGTTTAACCACCTGGAGTTTTAGCTATGTCGACTGCAGGGATAATTAAAGTCTCTGCTGCGTGCCCCGTCTTCGATGGAACTGAATATCCCTACTGGAAGAATAAGATGTGCATGCATCTTGAAGCCATTGACGTCGACCTATGGTATGTCGTCAAGAACGGCGTTCCCAAGGCTGGAGAAGGTGTCACTACTGCTGACGTCAAGAAGTTCGTTCAACTGGACTCTACTGCCAAGAATATCATCTGTGGTCATCTGACCAAAGGACAGTATGGCCGCATGAGTGCTTTGGAAACATCTAAGCTAGTCTGGGACTGGCTCTCCAAGGTCAATGAAGGCGTCTCAACCCACAGAGATCAGAGAATCAGTGTCCTTCGCAACCTCTTCAACCGCTTCAAGAGAAATGACAATGAGAATGTCCAGCTCACATTTGATCGACTCACTGGCATCACGAATGAGCTTCAAGCCCTTGGCGCTACTGAGATCACCAAGCATGAAGTCGTCAAGACACTACTGAGATCACTTGACAGTTTGTTTGACACCCTAGCCCTGATGATTCAAGAACGTCCTGATTTCAAGACACTCGAGCCGTCTGACATACTTGAGAGGCTCAACACACATGAGTTTCAGCTTTCTGAGAAAAGAGATATCTACGGTCCAAACTATGGGCGAACTCGTGCCTTGAAGGCAAAAGTTGTCTCCTCATCTGAAGAGGAATCTGACAGCAGTTCTGATGATCCTGAAGACATTGGAAGGGAACTTGCTATGCTTGTCAAGAAGTTCCAAAAATTCACCAAGAAGAAAGGCTTCAGAAAGTCTTCCCGATCAAGCTCAAGGAATGATGAAGCTTCTGCTCATGACTACAAGAAGAAAACATGTCACAAGTGCAAGAAACCTGGCCACTTCATCTTTGAGTGTCCGCAGTGGGACAATGAGAACAAAAAGAAGAAGAAGAGCAAGGAATATGACTCTGACGACAAGAAGAAGAAGAAATACTCAAAGTCCTCTTCCAGGTCTTCTTCAAAGTCTTCATCACACAAGAAGAGCTCATCTGGCAAGGCACGTGCGTTTGTTGGCAAGGAAATGGATTTAGAGGAGGAGTCCGCTTCTGAGGAGGCGGAGGTGGAGTCTGAGGAGGAGTCCGATTCTGGCGTCACAAGTCTGGCTACAGCATATGTTGCCAAGTCCATCTTCAACACTGAAGACAATGACCTCATCACCGACACCAATGCAAATGACAAGGACTACTCCACTCCTACCTACTGCTTCATGGCACGCGGTGCCAAGGTAAACACACGCACTACTCACTATCAAACATCCAGTGACGATGACTCTGATTGTGGTTCAAAACCCAGCTACAAAACACTTGCTAAAATTGCAACTGAACAACAGAAAGCCATGGAACATATTCAAAAACTGTTAGACAAAAGCGATGATCTGTTAGGCGCTGAAATGACTCGTTCTGAGTCCTTAATTGAAGATATAAAAAATCTTCACATTAAGTATGAGGAACTTGAAAGTCGTCATGAAACGCTCTCAACAACTCATGAAAAGCTTTCCTATGATTATCTTCAAAGGAAGCAAGATCTTGAGAAATTGAGAGCGGCTCATGAAGATCTTCAAAAGGAAAATGAGTCACTTCGCTCCAAACAGATCAGTTACGCTCAGGAAGGATTTGAACCACCATGTCTTAAGTGCATTGAGCGTGATAATGCTACTACTGTTGCTGAATGTTCTACTGCTGCTACTGTTGCAATATCTTCAACTGTTGATGTGGGAACTAACCCCTCTACTGAGGATTCCACTGCTATTGCTCATGAGAATGCTAGGTTGAAGACATTGCTTGAAACATGGATGTACAAAAGTCTTAAAGGGCATCAGACACTAAGTGATGTCCTCAAAAAGCAGATCTTGAACCGAAACTCGAGGAAAGAGGGTGTTGGGTTCGTAAGGAAAATGAATGCTGATGGCTCTTACTGGAAACCTGAGCAGTACCCCAAAACCACATGGGTTGCTGCAAAGGAATCTTCAAAAGATCTATCCAATCTATCTGGCTTCTCTTGTGCAAATCCCATTGTCATTGATGAATCCTTTGATGCGAACTATAAACTGTTTAAGAATCAAAATGGTGAAGTGTTTGCCAGGTACATTGGTACTAACTGCAGGAATGGACCGCCTATGAAGAAGATCTGGGTTCCGAAAAAGTGTCTGGAGAATCTTCCTTTGAATGTCATCATGACACCACACGTGAAGAAGACAAACCTCAGACCACAGACTTCATACGGTCCAAAGGCTTCATATAGACAGAGGACTCACTTGAGTCACACTAACGCAAATGTTTTGCAGGGAAACCGTACTCAGGCCTATGAATATGAGCGCGGCTCATCAAACCGCCATGTTCATAAGACCAAGAACTATTCTGCTTATTCTTATGAGTACTATTGTCCGCCTGCAAGACTTGTTGCTAGGGCTCCAAAGCCAAAATTCTCAGACGCTGCACTTAGACTTATTGCTTCTAAGCCACCCTTAAAGATGTGGGTGGCTAAGAAAGCTTAACTCTCTTTTGCAGGGAAAGGTCTCCAGAAGAAAACCAAAATCGTCTGACGCTATTGCTGGGGACCTTAAACATCTTGTAGGGTGCAAGATCAAATGCCCGAATGGTCTTACTATGTACTTCATTCCTGAATCACTTTCTACTCTCCCTATCAGTCCTAATCTGGATCTAAGCTTTCATAACCCACTGGTTCGTCAAATGTTCTTGCTTCACAATTCTCTTCGTGAAGCCTATCCCCCTAACTGCACTGTAGGGTACGACACCAGCGTCTTCAGAATGGATTATTGATAGTGGGTGTACCAACCACATGACTGGCAAAAGAAGCCTTCTTATGGACTCAACCTTACGTCCATCCGACAAGAGTCACATCACATTTGCTGACACTGGTAAAAGTAAGGTATTGGGTCTAGGTAGAGTTGCAATCTCAAAGGATCAACACATGGATAAAGTCATGCTTGTTGAATCCCTTGGCTTCAACTTAATGTCTGTCTCAATGCTTTGCGATTTGAACATGATCGTAATATTTGGAAAATATCATTGCCTTGTACTAATGGAATCTGACAAGTCTCTAGTGTTTGAAGGATATCGGAAAGATGATTTGTACGTGGTAGATTTTTCGGCAGGACCACAGCTTGTCGTATGTCTTCTAGCAAAGGCTTCAGAATGCTGGCTCTGGCATCGGAGGCTAGGGCATGCTGGCATGAGGAACCTCCACACCCTTGCAAAGAAGAAGCATGTCATAGGTATCGAGGGCGTCAAGTTCAAGAAAGATCACTTATGCGGTGCCTGTGAAGCAGGGAAGATGACGAGGGCCAAACATCCCTCGAAGACAATCATGACAACCACTCGACCCTTCAAACTGCTCCACATGGATCTTTTCGGTCCCACTCATTACTCAACTCTTACTACTACTTCTTGCCTCTATGGCTTTGTTATTGTTGATGATTATTCTAGATATACTTGGGTGCACATAATCCTTTACAAGGCTGAAGTGCAGGATGTCTTCAGACGCTTCGCCAATCGAGCTATGAACAATTATGGCGCCAAGATAAAGCACATCAGAAGTGACAATGGCACTGAATTCAAGAACACTAGCCTTGATACATATCTTGATACCTTGGGCATCACACATGAATTCTCGGCCCCGTACACGCCACAGCAGAATGGCGTCGTCGAATGCAAGAATAGAACACTCATTGAGATGGCCAGAACGATGCTAGATGAATACAAGACCCCAAGAAAATTCTAGCCTAAAGCCATTTATACTGCATGCCATACAATCAATCGTGTTTATCTTCACAAGCTTCTGAACAAGACATCTTATGAGCTCCTTACTAGCAAGAAGCCAAATGTCAGTTACTTCAGAGTATTTGGTGTCAGGTGCTGGATCAAGGATCCACATCACACTTCAAAATTTGCACCAAAAGCACATGAGGATTTTATGCTTGGATATGGAAAGGATTCGCACTCCTACAGAGTCTTCAATCTATTTCTCTATAAAGTGGTTGAAACAGTGGATGTGAGATTTGATGAGACTAACGGTTCACAAAGAGAGCACCTGCCAAATGTGCTAGATGAAGTTCCATCCAGCGAATCAATCAAACTAATGGGAACTAGAGAAATCATACCCTATGAAGCTCAACCTGAAGAGGAACTTATCATCTCCGCACCTGATCAACCTGAAGACAATGCTCAGTCTGAAGACAATCCCACTAACAATGACAATGATCAGCAAGAGCAAAATCTTCGCCCTGTACATCCTCGTGTTGCCAATGAAGTGCAGATTGAGAGAATAATTGATAGCATCAATGCACCTGGTCCGCTTACTAATTCAAGGGCGACTCAGCTGGCAAATTTCTGTGGGCACTTCGCATTCGTCTCAATAACAGAACCCAAGAAAGTTGAAGAAGCCTTCATGGAACCTGAATGGATTCAAGCTATGCAAGAAGAGCTTCAATAGTTTGAGCTGAATAATGTATTGGAACTGGTTAAGCGTCCTGATCCTTGGAAGCACAACATAATTGGCACCAAATGGATATACCGCAACAAGCAAGATGAGCATGGTCAAGTTGTCAGAAACAAAGCTCGCCTCGTTGCTCAAGGATATACTCAAGTGGAAGGCATTGACTTCGATGAAACATTTGCTCCTGTGGCTCGAATTGAAGCCATACGCATACTGCTGGCCTATGCAAATCATCATAACATACTTCTATATCAAATGGATGTGAAGAGTGCTTTTCTCAATGGCAAGATTGAAGAAGAAGTGTATGTTGCACAACCGCCTGGCTTTGAAGATCCAAAACATCCTGACATGGTATACAAGCTCAACAACGCACTATATGGCCTCAAACGAGCCCCTCGGGCTTGGTATGACACACTCAAATACTTCCTGAAGAGCAAAGGCTTCATACCTGGTTCCCTCGACCCCACTCTCTTCACGAAGACATATGATGGTGAACTGTTTGTGTGCCAAATATATGTGGATGACATTATCTTCGGCTGCACCAATCAGAAGTACAGTGAAGAGTTTGGATATATGATGCAAGAGCAATATCAGATGTCCATGATGGGAGAGCTGAAGTTCTTCCTCGGTCTCCAAATACGACAACAACGCAACGGCATCTTCATATCTCAAGAGAAGTATCTCAAAGATTGCCTGAAGAAGTTTGGTATGCAAGACTGCAAAGGCTTCACGACGCCAATGCCAGCCAAACATCATCTGGGTCCCGACGACAATGGTAAAGAGTTCGATCAAAAGGTATACCGCTCCATGATTGGTTCTTTACTTTATCTATGTGCATGTAGGCCAGATATTATGCTTAGTGTTTGCATGTGTGCTCGATTCCAAGAGGCACCAAAGGAGTCGCATCACTTAGCTGTGAAGCGAATTCTTCGATATTTGGCTCACACCCCAACTCTAGGATTATGGTATCCAAAGGGCTCAGAGTTTGATCTGGTTGGATTCTCGGATGCTGATGATGCTGATGACAAGGTGGATCGCAACTCTACATCAGCCACATGTCATTTTCTGGGACAATCACTTGTATGTTGGTCTTCAAAGAAGCAGAACTGTGTACCTCTCTCCACTGCTGAATCTGAATACATTACTGCTGGATCTTGCTGCGCTCAGCTTCTGTGGATGAAGCAAACACTCAAGGACTATGGCATTCATCTGAAGCAAGTGCCACTCTACTGCAACAACGAAAGCGCCATCAAGATTGCCAACAACCCAGTTCAGCACTCGAAGACAAAGCACATTGAAATTCGTCATCACTTTCTCAAAGATCATGTTGTGAAGGAAGATATTGATATCATACACGTCAACACTGAAGAGCAATTGGCAGATATCTTCACCAAGCCCTTGGATGAGAAGAGATTTTACAAGTTATGGTGTGAGCTAAATATCTTGGAATCCTAAATGTCCTGTGATTAGGCACACATCCTAACACTTATGCATATTGATGACTTAGATGTGCAACACACGAAGAAAAGTATATCTTCAATCAATGAAGACATATATTCTAAGTGTGAATACATTAATGTGGAATTTGACTTCGGAGCGCCACGATAATTGTGCGCCGTGTCTGGGTCTAATACTTCCTATACGGTGGGTAAAGCCACCACCAAACTTTCTGTTTGAAGTGCTTCACTCATGGTGTTACATTAGCTATGTCTTCACATTTGGTTTGGCTTCAATCTTAACATGTCTTCATGATTATCTTCACTATGTTGATTATATATATATATACATATACTAGTGTTCTGTCCTCTACAGCATTCACTTATAGCTATGTCTTCTTGTTGAATCTTTTGAACTAAGTGAATGTGATCGGACCCTAACCTCTCTATGCTTTCTATCTCAAACTCTATCTCTCCAAATCATATGCATTCCATTGAAACTGTCGAATGTCCTCTCTGCATCCTTGTCAGCAGAAGATACAGAGACAACCATTAAGTCCGTTTTCAATGCTCATTCCTTCACCTGAAACCCGGGGAAGTGGGAACGACCACCCGACAATCCAGGCGTGCATGGGACGTGGAACAACCCCCGATATGCTGCATGACGGCCATGTTCCCATCAGATGTGAATCGCCAGGGGCACCTGTGTAATAACGCAGTGCTGCCCCTGTACCTATAAATACATGCCTCACCACAGTCATTATCTCTTCTTCCACTCTCGCACGAACCCTAGCGCCACCGCTAGCACTCGACGATGCCGGCGACGAAGCGCTTCGCTGCCGCAACCTCTCCGATGCCGTCTTCACGCCGACCGCGGACATCGTCCTCTCCGCCGTCGCCGTAGGTGTCCTCCGTCGCCAAGTTAGGGCACGGAAGATCGAACTGCTCAGCCTCCTCTTCCACTACGTCTAGCAGTTCTTCGTGTGGTAAATAAAACCTCCTTTTTACGCCCCCCTTTGATCCTATAGCTTTATCACTTTATACCACAAGCAGTTTCTATTCACACAAGTTGGATCCCTTTCATACTGCATCTCTTAACATGCCTAGTATATTCACTTATGCTTCACACAGTAGTTAGATTCCTCACTTGTACTGATCTGTGGATTCGTACAAATCTGGAACCAACTCCTTATCTATGAGTGAATGTCTTTGCACGATGAGGTCAACGTCTTCTAAACTGATTTATCTTCAAAATCTTCTGAGAATGCATATGACCTCTTCCCCTTCCCTCGCACCTTAACGCTGTCACAGGTACATGTCCGTGGGAGAATCCCGTGGTTCTCATAGTCTGCATTCATTTGCAGAATTCTTACAGCATCACATAAATTCTCCCGAAGCCAGTTCCTGTTTGTCCAGCAAGCGAAAACCTTTGAAGCCTCTGAACGTATTGAAGCCTTTCAGATTAAGGTTCATGGCTTCAGAAAAATCAGCAAGGAAGGGTGGCAGAAAGCGTCGAGGAGAAACATCAAGAGATCTGCCCGATGACCTCTCAGAGCTGTACAAGACAGATCCTAAAGAGGATTACAATCAGCACAAGACACGAATCCAATGGATTCGACGCTATTGGGCAGAATAGTGGTTCAAGTACAGATTTGTGACCAAGGAATATGCTGAAAAGAATGCCATCAAGCGACCATGGGGAGACATCCTCTACAAAAATCTTCAACCCAGGACCAGAGATGAAGCCATTGAACAAGGCTTCTATCCCTGCATGGTCCTTGGACCACAACCTGCAGATGCTGACCCATCGTCCCTGCTATGGTGTCATGACGACATTCTGTTCAAGCGCAACTTCCAGTTTGCCCAGAACTCAGCAAAGCAAAACAAGAAGACATTGGGACTTGACTTCAACCCTGGTCCTTCTGCTCCAAGGGCTGACGGCACACGTGATGCAGAACCCAATGTCGTCGGTCCTTTCTACAACCTTGAAGGTCTCATCACCCATATCTTGGTTCAAGGGACTGCCGTGAACGAGCCTGCAGATGACGCTGAATCAGATGAAGCTCCTGCAGCACCGAAACCAAAGAAGCATCCAAAAGCTTCAAAGCCTGCCTCTACTCCAAAACTCTCACGGGCGAAGCCACTGGCAACTGCACCTCCTGAAGACAGTGTGCAGTCTAAAGATTTGTCACGCATCTCCAAGCCCCAGAAGGTCAAGATGCCTCTGCCACACACCGGCCAAGAGCTAACAGCTGCTGCCATTCTGCGCAATGATGCCATTGATCTGTCAAGTGATGAAGATCTTGCAGATGATGCTCTTGAGCAACTTATCAAGAGCAAAGAAGAAGCAGAAATCTTCAATCATCTGCCTCTCTTTGATGTAACAATCATCCACAACTTCATTGATGAATGGTTTGACACGCCAAACATCAGCTTCGACGATCTGCAACTACTCATTGGCCTCAGTGTCGCCTTCCATGGCGCCATTGCTTCAGAGTTAACTATCGCCCAGCGCATTGTTGAACTGAAGCAAAAGATTGACTATGAAAAGGCTCAGTTCAAGAAGCATATGGCCAAGCTGAGCATGTAAGAGGTGAAGAACTTCAAGATTATGTTGCACGAGCTCAAGGAAGCCTTTCTCAAGAAACGTGCAGAAGCTCAGGGTTCTCGTGAGCGCATGAAGGTTCTGGCTGACAAATGTGTGAAGGCCTACAATGAGGCTGAGAAGCGCAAGGCCCTTGGGTGTCCTGGCATCGACCCCGGGATGGCCGCAAAGAAGATGAAGAAGCCCACTACGGCTGAACCTGACGCACCAAGGCAGGAAGCAGATCCCATTGTCTTCCCAACTAGAATGACTGGCTCGAAGCCAAAAAGCCGGTCAACCGCTTCAGAGCTCAAGAAGACAAGGACTGCTGAGGCTGAAGCCAGGAAGAGGAAACATCCTGAAGCCTCTCCTACTGCCCCCTCCAAGAAAAAGAGGAACACCAAGAAAGAACGGGCTGCTCCCACAGAGCCTTTGATAGTTGAACCCATTTCCATGGTTCGTCCTAACGCTGAACGCCAACTGACAATCCATGAGCCTGCTTTCACAAAGGCTCATGAAGCTGAAGACTTTCCAGCAGCTGATCCCATTGCTGCTGAAGACATTGGTCAACATGACCATGTAGAAGATGGTGCAGTCCTTCCTCAGCTCGAGCACAACGAACTCATCGGCATTGGTCGTCCTCTGACGCCAATCGCTCAAGATGCTTCATGGGATGATCACCCACAAGAGGATGAAGACTTTGAGGCCCAGCCAACTCCAACTACACAGGCGTCGCCTGCGTTGCGCAGGCTTCGCAAAGGACCTAGGCCTCCAGTCTCTGCGTCTGAAGCTGAAACTGCTGAAGACATTCCGGCTGCATCAGCCAATGAAGAAGAAGTCCCACAAGTTGCTTTTGTTGCCCATGAAACTTCTTGCCGCACATGGAAAGGGCTGACACTGATGTGTTCTGAATATGATCTTCAAGAGGATGGCTTCACTGAGCGCTTCAAGTTTGACTCCACACCTCCTCGAAGGGCAGTGCTGCGACGAACTCCATCTCTTGAAGACTCTGAGTTCTCTTCCTCTGCTGCAACTGTAAATGCCAGAGTGATCGAGGATGACGACGATGCTACTTCACCGCCGCCTCCTTCAGCACGCTTCGACTCTGCTCCAAGCTCTTCTGCACCGCCAAACACCACCAACGACCCTGCTGCTTCACCTACTCTTCATGGGAACGAGTAGATGCTCTATGTCCTCAAACCTTTTTGGTACTTGCTGACAAAAGGGGGAGAAGCTGAGTTTGATAGTCTTCAAGCGGGTCCATATGGGCGGGTGCTTTATATTTTGCTTCGTGTTTACAACTCTCGTTTTGATACATTTGGTTCTTTGAGTTGTAACACTTAAAACTCGATGGTCGTCTGCTACCTATTTGCCACCTTGTGATGCGATGGTAAATTCCGCATGTGCGATGGTAAATTCCGCACTTAGATCATTTTGCAGACGTCCATTTTCCATTATGCATGTCATTATCTTCACATACCCTTTTCATGCATAGTGGATTGTCATCATAAGTTGAAAAGGATCTCCACAAGCAGAACCTGCCATGTGTATTTGCATTCCAAAAGCAAACTACATATATGCACATCTTCAGGGGGAGCCCTTGCAACTTATGAAGACAATTCCTTATCCTTTACAATTTCACACATTATATTCCCCGTTGAAAACTTCAACTAGTTTGTCATCAATCACCAAAAAAGGGGAGACTGTATGTGCATCTAGTGCCACCCCTAGTTGGTTTTGGAGTATTGACGACAAACCTAGTTGAGGGACTAATGTGTTTGTGAGAATTGCAGGATAACACAGGTAGAAGTCCCTCATTGATTCGGTTTTCCTACCAGAGATGACCCCTAAAAATGTATGAAGACATTGAAGTCAAAGGTGGTATATGAAGACATTCTCATTGAAGACTATGACAAGAGAAGACATCACATGAAGCCTATGGAGCTCGAAGACTTAGATCTTTCGTAGTTCTTTTTCTTCTTTGTTGAGTCATAGGAACCACCGTACTGTTAAGTGGGGTCCAAGAGAACCAGTCAGAATGACTGAAGTGATGCCTAACCAAAACCTATGTCTCCGAGTGAAGACTATGAGAGCGAATCTTGTCCAGAGTCGGACAAGTCAGCTTTGCTTGCAGCCCAAGTAAAGTTGTCGTGTGAGTTTGAAATCTGACTGTTGGAACATGTGTCAGTTCCTTAGTGACCCAGGGTCATTTCAGACAAATCAGGTCGGGTTGCCTTGTGGCTATAAATAGCCCACCCCCTACAACCATAAACGGTTGGATGCTCAGAGTTATTGTACGGCATTTGTCGTTTGAGAGCAACCCACCTCGAAGCCTTTGAGAGAGAATTCCTTGCGAGGATAAAGCCCTAACCACCCAGAGCCAAAGAGAATTAGGCATCACTTAAGTCTTCTTGTCTGTGTGATCTGAAGACTTATTACACTTGAGGACTGTGCATCCTCTAGCCGGTTAGGCGTCGCGTTCTGAGCATCCAAGAGACATTGTGGATTGCCGGTGAACGAAGTCTGTGAAGGTTTGGGAGTCTACCTTGAAGACTTACCAGAGTGATTGGGCGAGGTCTGTGTGACCTTAGCTCAAGGGGAATACGGTGAGGACTGGGTGTCATGAGCTGCGTGTTCAGGACTGGGTGTCCGGGACTGTGTGTCCTCAGGTTTAAATACCTAGCCGCCCTAACCAGACGTACAGTTGTCACAACAACTGGAACTAGTCCAACACATCATTGTCTTCAACAAGTCACTGGTTTCATCCTTCCCTTCTCTTTACGTACTGTTACTCCTTGTGAAGACATTGTATGATTGCACTATCTTTTATCTTCACTGAGTGACTGCGTGTTCTGTTTGGCTTCATAATTTCTTCCTACTTGATCCTTACTACATTGCTGCTCTTAGTCATTGTGCTTTCACTCTATTGAATACTTGACTATGGCTTGCCTAGTGTAGTCTACCTTCTGCTGCAGGGGAATGGTTAAGCCATAGTCAAGTATTCAATAGAGTGAAAGCACAATGACTAAGAGCAGCAATGTAGTAAAGATCAAGTAGGAAGAAATTATGAAGCCAAATAGAACACGCAGTCACTCAGTGAAGATAAAAGATAGTGCAATCATACAATGACTTCACAAGGAGTAACAGTACGTAAAGAGAAGGGAAGGATGAAACCAGTGACTTGTTGAAGACAATGATGTGTTGGACCAGTTCTAGTTGTTGTGACAACTGTACGTCTGGTTAGGGCGGCTAGGTATTTAAAACTGAGGACACACAGTCCCGGACACCCAGTCCTGAACACACAGCTCAGGACACCCAGTCCTCACCGTATTCCCCTTGAGCTAAGGTCACACAGACCTCGCCCAATCACTCTGGTAAGTCTTCAAGGTAGACTCCCAAACCTTCATAGAATTTGTTCACCGACGATCCACAATGTCTCTTGGATGCTCAGAACGTGACGCCTAACCGGCTGGAGGATGCACAGTCCTCAAGTGTAATAAGTCTTCAGATCACACAGACAAGAAGACTTAAGTGATTGCCTAATTCTCGTTAGCTCTGGGTGGTTAGGGCTTTATCCTCGCAAGGAATTCTCTCTCAAATGCTTCGAGGTGGGTTGCTCTCAAACTACAGAAGCCGTACACTAACTCTGAGCAGCCAACCGTTTATGGTTGTAGGGGGTGGGCTATTTATAGCCACTAGGCAATCCGACCTGATTTGTCCGAAATGACCCTGGGTCACTAACGAACTGACACGTGTTCCAACGGTCAGATTTCAAACTCACACGGCAACTTTACTTGGGCTGCAAGCAAAGCTGACTTGTCCGACTCTGGACAAGATTCGCTCTCATAGTCTTCACTCGGAGACATAGGTTTTGGTTAGGCATCACTTCAGTCATTCTGACTGGTTCTCTTGGACCCCACTTAACAGTACGGTGGTTCCTATGACTCAACAAAGAAGAAAAAGAACTACGAAAGATCTAAGTCTTCGAGCTCCATAGGCTTCATGCGATGTCTTCTCTTGTCATAGTCTTCAATGAGAATGTCTTCATATACCACCTTTGACTTCAATGTCTTCATACATTTTTAGGGGTCATCTCTGGTAGGAAAACCGAATCAATGAGGGACTTCTACCTGTGTTATCCTGCAATTCTCACAAACACATTAGTCCCTCAACTAGGTTTGTCGTCAATACTCCAAAACCAACTAGGGGTGGCACTAGATGCACTTACAATCTCCCCCTTTTTGGTGATTGATGACAAACTAGTTGAAGTTTTCAACGGGGAATAATTGTAAAGGATAAGGAATTGTCTTCATAAGTTGCAAGGGCTCCCCCTGAAGATGTGCATATAAGTAGTTGGCTTTTGGAATGCAAATACACATGGCAGGTTGTGCTTGTGGAGATCCTTTTCAACTTATGATGACAATCCACTATGCATGAAAAGGGTATGTGAAGATAATGACATGCATAATGGAAAATGGACGTCTGCAAAATGATCTAAGTGCGGAATTTATCGTCGCACATGCGGAATTTACCATCGCATCACAAGGTGGAAAATAGGTAGTAGACGACCATCGAGTTTTAAGTGTTACAACTCAAAGAACCAAATGTATCAAAACGAGAGTTGTAAACACGAAGCAAAATATAAAGCACCCGCCCATATGGACCCGCTTGAAGACTATCAAACTCAGCTTCTCCCCCTTTTGTCAGCAAGGACCAAAAAGGTTTGAGGACATAGAGCATCTACTCGTTCCCATGAGGAGTAGGTGAAGCAGCAGGGCCGTTGGTGGTGTTTGGCGGTGCAGAAGAGCTTGGAGCAGAGTCGAAGCGTGCTGAAGGAGGCGGCAGTGAAGTAGCATCGTCGTCATCCTCGATCACTCTGGAATTTACAGTTGCAGCAGAGGAAGAGAACTCAGAGTCTTCAAGAGATGGAGTTCGTCGCAGCACTGCCCTTCGAGGAGGTGTGGAGTCAAACTTGAAGCGCTCAGTGAAGCCATCCTCTTGAAGATCATCTTCAGAACACATCAGTGTCAGCCCTTTCCACGTGCGGCGAGAAGTTTCATGGGCAACAAAAGCAGCTTGTGGGACTTCTTCTTCATCGGCTGATGCAGCCGGAATGTCTTCAGCAGTTTCAGCTTCAGAGGCAGAGACTGGAGGCCTAGGTCCTTTGCGAAGCGTGCGCAACGCAGGTGACACCTGTGTAGTTGGAGTTGGCTGGGCCTCAAAGTCTTCTTCCTCTTGTGGGCGATCATCCCATGAAGCATCCTGAGTGATTGGCATCAGAGGACGACCAATGCTGATGAGTTCGCTGTGCTCGAGCTGAGGAAGGACTGCACCATCTTCTACATGGTCATGTTGACCAATGTCTTCAGCAGTGATGGGATCAGCTGCTGGAAAGTCTTCAGCTTCATGAGCCTCTGTGAAAGCAGGCTCATGGATTGTCAGTTGGCGTTCAGCGTCAGGACGAACCATGGAAACGGGTTCAACTATCAAAGGCTCTGTGGGAGCAGCCCGTTCTTTCTTGGTCTTCCTCTTTTTCTTGGAGGGGGCAGTAGGAGAGGCTTCAGGATGTTTCCTCTTCCTGGCTTCAGCCTCAGCAGTCCTCGTCTTCTTGAGCTCTGAAGCGGTTGACCGGCTTTTTGGATTCGAGCCAGTCATTCTAGTTGGGAAGACAATGGGATCTGCTTCCTGCCATGGTGCGTCAGGTTCAGCCGTAGCAGGCTTCTTCATCTTCTTTGCGGCCATCCTGGGGTCGATGCCAGGACGCCCAAGGGCCTTGCACTTCACAGCCTCATTGTAGGCCTGTACACATTTTTCAGCCAGAACCTTCATGCGCTCACAAGAACCCTGAGCTTCTGCACGTTTCTTGAGAAAGGCTTCCTTGAGCTCGTGCAGCATAATCTTGAAGTTATTCACCTCTTGCACGCTGAGCTTGGCCATATGCTTCTTGAACTGAGCCTTTCCATAGTCAATCTTTTGCTTCAGTTCAACAATGCGTTGGGCGATAGTTAACTCTGAAGCAATGGCGCCACGGAAGGCGACACTGAGGCCAATGGGTAGTTGCAGATCGTCAAAGCTGATGTTTGGCGTGTCAAACCATTCATCAATGAAGGTGTGGATGATTGTTACATCAAAGAGAGGCAGATCATTGAAGATTTCTGCTTCTTCTTTGCTCTTGATAAGTTGCTCAAGAGTGTCATCTGCAAGATCTTCATCACTTGACAGATCAATGGCATCATTGCGCAGAATGGCAGCAGCTGTTAGCTCTTGGCCGATGTGTGGCAGAGGCATCTTGACCTTGTAGGGCTTGGAGATGCGTGGCAAATCTTCAGACTGCACATTGTCTTCAGGAGGTGCAGTTGCCAGTGGCTTTGCCCGTGAGAGTTTTGGAGCAGAGGCAGGCTTTGAAGCTTTTGGCTGCTTCTTTGGTTTCGGTGCTGCAGGCGCTTCATCTGATTCAGCGTCATCTGCAGGCTCGTTCACGGCAGTCCCTTGAACCAAGATATGGGTGATGAGACCTTCAAGGTTGTAGAAAGGACCGACGACATTGGGTTCTGCATCACGTGTGCCGTCAGCCCTTGGAGCAGAAGGACCAGGGTTGAAGTCTAGTCCCAATGTCTTCTTGTTTTGCTTTGCTGAGTTCTGGGCAAACTGGAAGTTGCGCTTGAACAGAATGTCGTCACGACACCATAGCAGGGACGATGGGTCAGCATCTGCAGGTTGTGGTCCATGGACCATGCAGGGATAGAAGCCTTGTTCAATGGCTTCATCTCTGGTCCTGGGTTGAAGATTTTTGTAGAGGATGTCTCCCCATGGTCGATTGATGGCATTCTTTTCAGCATATTCCTTGGTCACAAATCTGTACTTGAACCACTGTTCTCCTCAATAGCGTCGAATCCATTGGATTCGTGTCTTGCGCTGATTGTAATCCTCTTCAGGATCTGTCTTGTACAACTCTGAGAGGTCATCGGGCAGATCTCTTGATGTTTCTCCTCGACGCTTTCTGCCACCCTTCCTTGCTGATTTTTCTGAAGCCATGAACCTTAATCTGAAAGGCTTCAATATGTTCAGAGGCTTCAAAGGTTTTCGCTTGCTGGACAAACAGGAACTGGCTTCGGGAGAATTTATGTGATGCTGTAAGAATTCTGCAAATGAATGCAGACTATGAGAACCAAGGGATTCTCCCACGGACATGTACCTGTGACAGTATTAAGGTGCGAGGGAAGGGGAAGAGGTCATATGCATTCTCAGAAGATTTTGAAGATAAATCAGTTTAGAAGACATTGACCTCATCGTGCGAAGACCTTCACTCATAGATAAGGAGTTGGTTCCAGATTTGTACGAATCCATGGATCAGTACAAGTGAGGAATCTAACTAATTTGTGAAGCATAAGTGAATATACTAGGCATGTTATGAGATGCAGTATGAAAGGGATCCAACTTGTGTGAATAGAAACTGCTTGTGGTAGACAGTGATAAAGCTATAGGATCAAAGGGGGCCGTAAAAAGGAGGTTTTATTTACCACATGAAGAACTGCTAGATGGAGTGGAAGAGGAGGCCGAGCAGTTCGATCTTCTGTGCCCTAACTTGGCGACGGAGGACACCTACGGCGACGGCGGAGAGGACGATGTTCACGGTCAGCGTGAAGACGGCGTCGGAGAGGTTGCGGCAGCGAAGCGCTCCGTCGCCGGCGTCGTCGAGTGCTAGCGGTGGCGCTAGGGTTCGGGCGAGAGTGGAAGAAGAGATAATGACTATGGTGAGGCGTGTATTTATAGGTACAGGGGCGGCACTGCGTTATTACACGGGTGCCCCTGGCGATTCACATCTGATGGGCACGTGGCCGTCATGCAGCATATCGAGGGTTGTTCCACGTCCCATGCACGCCTGGATTGTCGGGTGGTCGTTCCCACTTCTCCGGGTTTCAAGTGAAGGAATGAGCATTGAAAACAGACTTAATGGTTGTCTCTGTATCTTCTGCTGACAAGGACGCAGAGAAGACATTCGACAGTTTCAATAGAATGCATATGATTTGGAGAGATAGAGTTTGAGATAGAAAGTATAGAGAGGTTAGGGTCCGATCACATTCACTTAGTTCAAAAGATTCAACAAGAAGACATAGCTATAAGTGAATGCTGTAGAGGACAGAACACTAGTATATGTATATATATATATATATAATCAACATAGTGAAGATAATGATGAAGACATGTTGAGATTGAAGCCAAACTGTGAAGACATGGCTAATGTAACACCATGAGTGAAGCACTTCAAACAGAAAGTTTGGTGGTGGCGTTACCCACCGTATAGGAAGTATTAGACCCAGACACGGTGCACAATTATCGTGACGCTCCGAAGTCAAACTACACATTAATGTATTGACACTTAAAATGTATGTGTTCATTGATCGAAGATATACTTTTCTTCGTGTGTTGCACCTCTAAGTCATCAATATGCATAAGTGTTAGGATGAGTGCCTAATCACAGGACAATTGAGGATTCCAAGATATTTAGCTCACACCGTAACTTGCAAAATCTCTTCTCATCCAAGGGCTTGGTGAAGATGTCCGCCAATTGCTCTTCAGTGTTGACGTGTATGATATCAATATCTTCCTTCACAACATGATCTCTGAGAAAGTGATGACGAATTTCAATGTGCTTTGTCTTCGAGTGCTGAACTGGGTTGTTGGCAATCTTGATGGCGCTTTCGTTGTCGCAGTAGAGTGGCACTTGCTTCAGATGAATGCCATAGTCCTTGAGTGTTTGGTTCATCCACAGAAGCTGAGCGCAACAAGATCCAGCAGCAATGTATTCAGATTCAGCAGTGGAGAGAGATACATAGTTCTGCTTCTTTGAAGACCAACATACAAGTGATCGTCCCAAAAAATGACATGTGCCTGATGTAGACTTGCGATCCACCTTGTCACCAGCATAATCAGCATCCGAGAATCCAACCAGATCAAACTCTGAGCCCTTTGGATACCATAATCCTAGAGTTGGGGTGTGAGCCAAATATCGAAGAATTCGCTTCACAGCTAAGTGATGCGACTCCTTTGGTGCCGCTTGGAATCGAGCACACATGCAAACACTAAGCATAATATCTGGCCTAGATGCACATAGATAAAGTAAAGAACCAATCATGGAGCGGTATACCTTTTGATCGAACTCTTTACCATTGTCGTCGGGACCCAGATGATGTTTGGCTGGCATTGGCGTCGTGAAGCCTTTGCAGTCTTGCATACCAAACTTCTTCAGGCAATCTTTGAGATACTTCTCTTGAGATATGAAGATGCCATTGCGTTGCTGTCGTATTTGGAGACCGAGGGAGAACTTCGGCTCTCCCATCATGGACATCTGATATTGCTCTTGCATCATATATCCAAACTCTTCACTGTACTTCTGATTGGTGCAGCCGAAGATAATGTCATCCACATATATTTGGCACACAAACAGTTCACCATCATATGTCTTCGTGAAGAGAGTGGGGTCGAGGGAACCAGGTATGAAGCCTTTGCTCTTCAGGAAGTATTTGAGTGTGTCATACCAAGCCCGAGGGGCTTGTTGAGGCCATACAGTGCCTTGTTGAGCTTGTATACCATGTCAGGATGTTTTGGATCTTCAAAGCCAGGCGGTTGTGCAACATACACTTCTTCTTCAATCTTGCCATTGAGAAAAGCACTCTTCACATCCATTTGATATAGAAGTATGTTATGATGATTTGCATAGGCCAGCAGTATGCGTATGGCTTCAAGTCGAGCCACAGGAGCAAATGTTTCATCGAAGTCAATGCCTTCCACTTGAGTATATCCTTGAGCAACGAGGCGAGCTCTGTTTCTGACAACTTGACCATGCTCATATTGCTTGTTGCGGTATATCCATTTGGTGCCAATTATGTTGTGCTTTCGAGGATCAGGACGCTTAACCAGTTCCTATACATTATTCAGCTCAAACTGTTGAAGCTCTTCTTACATAGCTTGAATCCATTCAGGTTCCATGAATGCTTCTTCAACTTTCTTGGGTTCTGTTATTGAGACGAATGCGAAGTTCCCACAGAAATTTGCCAGCTGAGTCGCCCTTGAACGAGTAAGTGGACCAGGTGCATTGATGCTATCAATTATTCTCTCAATCTGCACTTCATTGGCAACACGAGGATGTACAGGGCAAAGATTTTGCTCTTGCTGATCATTGTCATTGTTAGTGGGATTGTCTTCAGACTGAGCATTGTCTTCAGGTTGATCAGGTGCGGAGATGATAAGTTCCTCTTCAAGTTGAGCTTTAGAGGGTATGATTTCTCCAGTTCCCATTAGCTTGATTGATTCGCTGGATGGAACTTCATCTGGCACATTTGGCAGGTGCTCTCTTTGTGAACCGTTAGTCTCATCAAATCGCACATCCACTGTTTCAACCACTTTATAGAGAAAGATATTGAAGACTCTGTAGGAGCACGAATCCTTTCCATATCCAAGCATAAAACCCTCATGTGCTTTTGGTGCAAATTTTGAAGTGTGATGTGGATCCTTGATCCAGCACCTGGCACCAAATACTCTGAAGTAACTGACATTTGGCTTCTTGCCAGTAAGGAGCTCATAAGATGTCCTGTTCAGAAGCTTGTGAAGATAAACACGATTGATGTATGGCATGCAGTATCAATGGCTTCAGGCCAGAACTTTCTTAGGGTCTTGTATTCATCTAGCATCATTCTGGCCATCTCAATGAGTGTTCTGTTCTTGCGTTCGACGATGCCATTCTGCTGTGGCGTGTACGGGGCCGAGAATTCATGTGTGATGTCCAAGGTATCAAGATATGTATCAAGGCCAGTGTTCTTGAATTCAGTGCCATTGTCACTTCTGATGTGGTTTATCTTGGCGCCATAATTGTTCATAGCTCGATTGGCGAAGCGTCTGAAGACATCCTGCACTTCAGTCTTGTAAAAGATTATGTTCACCCAAGTATATCTAGAATAATCATCAACAATAACAAAGCCATAGAGGCAAGCAGTAGTAGTAAGAGTTGAGTAATGAGTGGGACCGAAAAGATCCATGTGGAGCAATTCGAAGGGTCGAGTGGTTGCCATGATTGTCTTCGAGGGATGTTTGGCCCTCGTCATCTTCCCTGCTTCACGGGCACCGCATAAGTGATCTTTCTTGAACTTGACGCCCTCGATGCCTATGACATGCTTCTTCTTTGCAAGGGTGTGGAGGTTCCTCATGCCAGCATGCCCTAGCCTCCGATGCCAGAGCCAGCATTCTGAAGCCTTTGCCAGAAGACATACGGCAAGCTGTGGTCCTGCCGAAAAATCTACCACGTACAAATCATCTTTCCGATACCCTTCAAACACTAGAGACTTGTCAGATTCCATTAGTACAAGGCAACGATATTTTCCAAATATTACGATCATGTTCAAATCGCAAAGCATTGAGACAGACATTAAGTTGAAGCCAAGGGATTCAACAAGCATGACTTTATCCATGTGTTGATCCTTTGAGATTGCAACTCTACCTAGACCCAATACCTTACTTTTACCAGTGTCAGCAAATGTGATGTGACTCTTGTCGGATGGACATAAGGTTGAGTCCATAAGAAGGCTTCTTTTGCCAGTCATGTGGTTGGTACACCCACTATCAACAATCCATTCTGAAGACGCTGGTGTCGTACCCTACAGTGCAGTTAGGGGGATAGGCTTCACGAAGAGAATTGTGAAGCAAAAAACATTTGACGAACCAGTGGGTTATGAAAGCTTAGATCCAGATTAGGACTGATAGGGAGAGTAGCAAGTGATTCAGGAACGAAGTACATAGTAAGACCATTCGGGCATTTGATCTTGCGCCCTACAAGATGTTTAAGGTCCCCAGCAATAGCGTCAGACGATTTTGGTTTTCTGCTGGAGATCTTTCCCTGCAAAAGAGAGTTAAGCTTTCTTAGCCACCCACATCTTCAAGGGTGGCTTAGAAGCAATAAGTCTAAGTGCAGCGTTTGAGAATTTTTGCTTTGGAGCCCTAGCAAAAAGTCTTGCAGGCGGACAATAGTACTCATAAGAATAAGCAGAATAATTCTTGGTCTTATGAACATGGCGGTTTGATGAACCGCGCTCATATTCATAGGCCTGAGTACGGTTTCCCTGCAAAACATTAGCGTTAGTGCGACTCAGGTGAGTCCTCCGTCTGTATGAAGCCTTTGGACCATATGAAGTCTGTGGTCTGAGGTTTGTCTTCTTCACGTGTGGTGTCATGATGACATTCACAGGAAGATTCTCCAGACACTTTTTCGGAACCCAGATCTTCTTCATAGGCGTTCCATTCCTGCAGTTAGTACCAATGTACCTGGCAAACACTTCACCATTTTGATTCTTAAACAGTTTATAGTTTGCATCAAAGGATTCATCAATGACAATGGGATTTGCACAAGAGAAGCCAGATAGATTGGATAGATCTACTGAAGATTCCTTTGTAGCAACCCATGTGGTTTTGGGGTACTGCTCAGGTTTCCAGTAAGAGCCATCAGCATTCATTTTCCTTACGAACCCAACACCCTCTTTCCTCGGGTTTCGGTTCAAGATCTGCTTTTTGAGGACATCACATAGTGTCTGATGCCCTTTAAGACTTTTGTACATCCCTGTTTCAAGCAATGTCTTCAACATAGCATTCTCATCAGCAATACCAATGGAATCCTCAGCAGAGGGGTTAGTTCCCACATCAACAGTTGAAGATATTGCAACAGTAGCAGAAGTAGAACATTCAGCAATAGTAGTAGCATTATCACGCTCAATGCACTTAA
The DNA here is from genome assembly GCF_002162155.2 of Triticum dicoccoides. Taxonomy (NCBI): domain Eukaryota; kingdom Viridiplantae; phylum Streptophyta; class Magnoliopsida; order Poales; family Poaceae; genus Triticum; species Triticum dicoccoides. The sequence goes on from NC_041392.1 coordinate 174,500,120, forward strand.
GACATGGTGGTTCAAATCCTTCCTGAGCGGAACTGATCTGTTTGGAGCGAAGTGACTCATTTTCCTTTTGAAGATCTTCATGAGCCGCTCTCAATTTCTCAAGATCTTGCTTCCTTTGAAGATAATCATAGGAAAGCTTTTCATGAGTTGTTGAGAGCGTTTCATGACGACTTTCAAGTTCCTCATACTTAACGTGAAGATTTTTTATATCTTCAATTAAGGACTCAGAACGAGTCATTTCAGCGCCTAACAGATCATCGCTTTTGTCTAACAGTTTTTGAATATGTTCCATGGCTTTCTGTTGTTCAGTTGCAATTTTAGCAAGTGTTTTTTAGATGGGTTTTGACCACAATCAGAGTCATCGTCACTGGATGTTTGATAGTGAGTAGTGCGTGTGTTTACCTTGGCACCGCGTGCCATGAAGCAGTAGGTAGGAGCGGAGTAGTCCTTGTCATTTGCATCGGTGTCGGTGATGAGGCCATTGTCTTCAGTGTTGAAGATGGACTTGGCAACGTATGATGTAGCCAGACTTGCGACGCCAGAATCGGACTCCTCCTCAGACTCCACCTCCGCCTCCTCAGAAGTGGACTCCTCCTCTGAATCCATTTCCTTGCAAACAAACGCACGTGCCTTGCCAGATGAGCTCTTCTTGTGTGATGAAGACTTTGAAGAAGACTTGGAAGAGGACTTTGAGTATTTCTTCTTCTTCTTGTCGTTAGAGTCATATTCCTTGCTCTTCTTCTTCTTTTTGTTCTCATTGTCCCACTGCGGACACTCAAAGATGAAGTGGCCAGGTTTCTTGCACTTGTGACATGTTTTCTTCTTGTAGTCATGAGCAGAAGCTTCATCATTCCTTGAGCTTGATCAAGAAGACTTTCTGAAGCCTTTCTTCTTGGTGAATTTTTGGAACTTCTTGACAAGCATAGCAAGTTCCCTTCCAATGTCTTCAGGATCATCAGAACTGTTGTCAGATTCCTCTTCAGATGAGGAGACAACTTTTGCCTTCAAGGCACGAGTTCGCCCATAGTTTGGACCGTAGATATCTCTTTTCTCAGAAAGCTGAAACTCATGTGTGTTGAGCCTCTCAAGTATGTCAGACGGCTCGAGTGTCTTGAAATCAGGACGTTCTTGAATCATCAGGGCTAGGGTGTCAAACGAACTGTCAAGTGATCTCAGTAGTGTCTTGACGACTTCATGCTTGGTGATCTCAGTAGCGCCAAGGGCTTGAAGCTCATTCGTGATGTCAGTGAGTCGATCAAATGTGAGCTGGACATTCTCATTGTCATTTCTCTTGAAGCGGTTGAAGAGGTTGCGAAGGACACTGATTCTCTGATATCTCTGGGTTGAGACGCCTTCGTTGACCTTGGAGAGCCAGTCCCAGACTAGCTTAGATGTTTCCAAAGCACTCACGCGGCCATACTGTCCTTTGGTCAGATGACCACAGATGATATTCTTGGCAGTAGAGTCCAGTTGAACGAACTTCTTGACGTCAGCAGCAGTGACACCTTCTCCAGCCTTGGGAACGCCGTTCTTGACGACATACCATAGGTCGACATCAATGGCTTCAAGATGCATGCGCATCTTATTCTTCCAGTAGGGATATTCAGTTCCATCGAAGACGGGGCACGCAACAGAGACTTTAATTATCCCTGCAGTCGACATAGCTAAAACTCCAGGTGGTTAAACCGAATCACACAGAATAAGGGAGTACCTTGCTCTGATACCAATTGAAAGTGCGTTGTATCGACTAGAGGGGGGGTGAATACGCGATTTTTATGAAAGTCTTCAAAACATGGAAGTTATGAAGACAAACAACCGAAATAAACCTATTACCCTGCAACGGAAGGTAGACTACACTAGGCAAGCCATAGTCAAGTATTCAATAGAGTGAAAGCACAATGACTAAGAGCAGCAATGTAGTAAGGATCAAGTAGGAAGAAATTATGAAGCCAAACAGAACACGCAGTCACTCAGTGAAGATAAAAGATAATGCAATCATACAATGTCTTCACAAGGAGTAACAGTACGTAAAGAGAAGGGAAGGATGAAACCAGTGACTTGTTGAAGACAATGATGTGTTGGACCAGTTCCAGTTGCTGTGACAACTATACGTCTGGTTAGGGCGACTAGGTATTTAAACCTGAGGACACACAGTCCCGGACACCCAGTCCTGAACACGCAGCTCAGGACACCCAGTCCTCACCGTATTCCCCTTGAGATAAGGTCACACAGACCTCGCCCAATCACTCTGGTAAGTATTCAAGGTAGACTCCCAAACCTTCACAGACTTTGTTCACCGGCAATCCACAATGTCTCTTGGATGCTCAGAACGCGACACCTAACCGGCTGGAGGATGCACAGTCGTCAAGTGTAATAAGTCTTCATATCACACAGACAAGAAGACTTAAGTGATTGTCTAATTCTCTTTGGCTCTAGGTGGTTAGGGCTTTATCCTCGCAAGGAATTCTCTCTCAAATTCTTCGAGGTGGGTTGCTCTCAAACGACAGAAGCCGTACACTAACTCTGAGCAGCCAACCGTTTATGGTTGTAGGGGGTGGGCTATTTATAGCCACTAGGCAACCCGACCTGATTTGTCCAAAATGACCCTGGGTCACTAAGGATCTGACATGTGTTCCAACGGTCAGATTTCAAACTCACACGGCAACTTTCCTTGGGTTGCAAGCAAAGCTGACTTGTCCGACTCTGGACAAGATTCGCTCTCATAGTCTTCACTCGAAGACATAGGTTTTGGTTAGGCATCACTTCAGTCATTCTGACTGGTTCTCTTGGACCCCACTTAACAGTACGGTGGTTCCTATGACTCAACAAAGAAGAAAAAGAACTGCGAAAGATCTAAGTCTTCGAGCTCCATAGGCTTCATGCGATGTCTTCTCTTGTCATAGTCTTCAATGTGAATGTCTTCATATACCACCTTTGACTTCAATGTCTTCATACATTTTTAGGGGTCATCTCTGGTAGGAAAACCGAATCAATGAGGGACTTCTACCTGTGTTATCCTGCAATTCTCACAAACACGTTAGTCCCTCAACTAGGTTTGTCGTCAATACTCCAAAACCAACTAGGGGTGGCACTAGATGCACTTACTAATATAATGGAGAATAGACCCAAGGGCCATAGGTTTCACTAGTGGCTTCTCTCAAGATAGCATAAGTATTACGGTGGGTGAACAAATTATTGTCCAGCAATTGATATAAAAGTGAATAATTATGAGAATATCTCGGGATGATCATGTATATAGGCATCACGTCCGTGACAAGTAGACCGACTCCTGCCTACATCTACTACTATTAATCCACACATCGACCGCTATCCAGCATGCATCTAGAGTATTAAGTTCATAACAACAGAGTAACACATTAGGTAAGATGAGATGATGTAGAGGGATAAACTCAAGCAATATAATATAAACCCCATCTTTTTATCCTCGATGGCAACAATACAATACGTGTCGTTTCCCTTTCTGTCCACTACTAGGAAAAGACCTACTAATGGCGCACCAGTTTTGCCTACTAATGGCACATCACTGGTGCGCCATTACTAGCACGCCACTAGTAATTTTTACTAATGGCGCACCACTGGTGCGCCATTAGTATCTGGTATACTAATGGCGCACCACCAAGTGCGCCATTAGTATATAAAACCATGCGCCATTAGTGTGCCTTCCAGGGGCCATATTTAACCATGTGCTTTGGCACACTAATGGCGCACTGCGGATAGATGCGCCATTAGTATACTTGGCATACTAATGGCGCACTCTGTCTTGATGCGCCATTAGTATCCTTTGGCACACTAATGGCGCACTCTGTCTTGATGCACCATTAGTATCCTTTGGCATACTAGGCGCACCTTGTGGTGATGCGCCATTAGTATGAATATTTGATTTTTTACTTTTCTGATTTTTGCACAGGTTACAAAATATATTATTTGACAGAATATAGACAGTAGCACACAGCAACAACAGATTCATCGAATACAATAGAAGATTAGTCTCCGAATACAATTCATCATATTAATCTCCGAATTCAAAAGACCGAACAAAGATAAAACATTACAAGTCTCGAGACCGCGAGTATCGAGTTTGTCTTCACATTACAAGTCGATATCAATCATCTAAACTACCATCACATAGAAGAGAGCTGCGGTCATCACGATGAGCATCATCGCGATCAAACTGGTCTTCATCTGGTTCCTCCAATGCTCCCTCCTCTCTCCCGCTAGATAGCGGGCGTATCTAGATTCGGCCTCCGCCCTAGTGGTGTACCCTTTGTAACTGTTACCGCTGAAACGGTGAACCTGTCTCCGACACTCCTCCCAATCGTCGTAGACTTCGGGAACCTTACCCTTGTACACGACATATGACGGCATCTCTATGCACAAGCCAAACAACAGACAATACATACATAAGCAATATATAAGTATGCAACAAAAGGATCGGAAGAGAAAAGCAAGACATTAATAGCACGATTCATGGTCCTACTAATAAATAGCATCAATTACATCTAAGTTGAACGACTGTCCAAACCAAAGAGACATACAATTCATTAAAGTTTAATTACAACATGAGCCAATCAATGTTTCAGAACTACACATCACTACTTTCGACTCGACTCATGGACAGGAGCGTGGATGAAGCCGCCGTCTGTCGTGATGGTCATGAAATCGCGGGCGTTGTCAGCCTGCATTTGTAGCATTCCGTCTATCTCAATGTTGGACGGTTGATATCTGAGGAAGAACTGCCCCGAGGTATGAAGGACATCTTGATGGATGATGTCCGCAAACTCCGACTGGATGCGAAAGAATTCTTGTCTGATGTCCGTGTCCTGGATTGCCGACAAGCTCGCGGCCCAATCTTTGAGATTATTTGGTAGCAGAAGGTGATGATGGTCCCTTACGATCGCCCGCATGTGATGGAGGGCGTAGTAGGCATCCTTCTGACCGCCAGGCGGCTGCTTGACGCAGCAGAACATCGTATTGTGGGCGAACACGTGCTTGCCGTACTTACGAACTGCCCTGATGAAGGTGCCTCCAGATTTGGCGTAGCCAGGGAGAACATCATCAAGAACTTTCTTGATATTTGTGTAGTCTATCTTGGAGTTACGGTTCGGGTTGAAATACGTGGCCGTGGAATATTTCGGGCTTAAGAGGATGAGTGTGCAATGTGTGTCACTGCACAGAACACGGAATGTTAGAAAAAAAAGAACGATCGAAATCTAAGAAATCATATGTTACGGGGTGGTTAAGGGATGACTTACTCGGGAAAGTAAGCCACAAGGAAGTTATCGTTATCTGGGTTTGCCAGAATGACGTCTTCAAGGTGTGAACTCGCGACTTGGTGGTCCCCAGCGCTGCTCAAGAGCTTGGCACGCATGTAGAAGGGGTCGACGATCACGATGTCCGGGGTCTTGTCTCTAATGATCCGCATCTCCATACTCAGCGAAAACAGCCGAACGAAGGTGTAGTGCAGCGGATGAAGGTTGAACATAGCAAAGATGTCATCAAACCGCAGGACGATCGTACCCCCGATGGCGCCATCCACAAAGCCCTTGCCCTCTGGCACCTTGGCCACGAAAACCAGGTATGCCACATCATTCTCTCTGAGACGTCGCTTCTCCAAAGAAAGAACAATGTCGTGTAGACTCCGCATAGCACCGGTTGCAGCATTGAGCATATTTGTCGGTAGCATCGCCATACCCGCCACATGCACCCTCCTCGAGATATCCTTAGGTGAAGGTGGCCCGTCCTGAGCACGGATCGTACTCGGTGCCAGCTGGCTCACACTGGCGCCCTTTTTAGTCAGCCGTTTCCGGCCCTTCTTCTTGATCTGCTGTAATGGGACCGAGTTCTGCTCACAGACCGCCTTCTTGAGCGTGTTGGGGCTGATAATATTTGGCACCTCCGCTATCTGAGGCTCGGTGAAGGCGGCAGCTGAAGGTGTCTCCTGAGAACTGAATGCCAGACGACACCTGTTGTAATTGGGTTTCTCCGCCATACCAGCTAGATCGCGGTCGTCTTGTTTGGGTTCTTGAGAAGGAGGCCCGCAGAACTCGTCACCGTACCCATGTTCGGCAAAGTACTTATCGACGTTGGTAAATGTACCATCGTCGTTGTCGTCGTCGTCTGGATCCTGTGCCATATGCATGTCCGGATCCTGTGCCATAGGGATGTCCGGCATGTCCGGTAGCGTTGCGGCATTCTTGCCATGGCTTGGCGCCGGCATGACTGGCGGTCTTGTCTGTGGGTGGTGTCCCCCGCCCCCAAACAAATCTGGCTCTTCGGCCAAAGCAGGGGCCAGCTTACGCAGGCGCTGAGGGTCATCTCATCTTCTTCATCGGCCCCAGCGGGTCGAATCGGAGGTAACAGCTCGTCGCAGCCTGCAGCACCCGAACCACTTCAACCCTATACATTGTGGGTGGCATCGGATTACCGTGGAACACGGGGTTGCCCGGTTGAACGATTTTGCCCTTGGTGACATCGACCAACTCGCCGCACACGAAGTGCAGGAGAGTGCAAGGAACGTCGGCGGCGCCCTGTGAAAACATGTAGGGCGTCAGGGATGCCCAGTCAAAGGCAAGGAGATGAAGTCCTCGGCTGAGAGGCTTAGTTACCGTGATGCCGTCGAGCTCGGCTAATGTCGAGGCACCGCCAACGGTGGGCGTGCAACTGACGGAGGGGCCGCTTGCTGGCGAGGTGCCGGCCAGCGTACACCCGGGTGCATTAAGCTCCAATGCCGGCGTCGGAGACACCAATACCGCCGCCGCCGGAGACACCAATGGCACCGCCGCCGTAGACACCAATACCGTCGCCGCCGGAGACACCAATGGCGCTGCCTGCGCGTTGTGCGACTTGCTGGCCGTGAAGCTGGGAATCGGGGGCGGCCCCTGTTGGCCACCCGCAATCCACGTCGTTATCCCATGAATCAAGGTAGGCATAATGCCGATGAGTGCCGATCCCAGTTGTTGTTGCACTTGCTCTTGGACCATCTCTGGAATCCGCGCCACTTGCGCCTTGAGTGCTTCAACCTCGCGCGACTGGCTTTCTGAGCTGGTCTTTTTCTCCTTTCACCCACCAGCGGTATAGTATGACAACCATTTTGTGGACAAGCCTTTGCCGGCCACACGACCAGCTGACGTTGGCTTACTGAGCTTATCCTTGTTTTTCATTATGTTCAACGCCCTATTTAAAGGGGTGTCGAAAGCGGAGCTCTGAGACGACCCTGCGCTACTGCTTTCTTTGTCCTGCGGAAGGAACGTGAACCATTTAGAAATATTGGGGATTAATTAGAATGCAACCATATGGAGCTAATAACGCGGGGGTGTATTCCTTACCAGAACAAGCTCAAGCTCCTTGGTCTTCGGATCCGTGGTAAGCTCCTTTGTTACCGGGTCCTCCTTGTACCGGGCCCTGAGAAAGTTCCTGGTCTGCTTGTCACTGTATTTCTCAAAGCGGGGCGGTAGGCCTTGCTCGGCACGCTCTGCGTCCTCCTTGTCCCATACAGGCTCCACCACTCTGTAACCGCCGGGACCGAGTTGGTGGACCCCTATGTTCAACTGCCGCATTTCTTTCCCCCACTTACTTGATTCGGAGGTTGCGGGGCTCTCGCACTTGATCTTGAACTCCTTGTAGTCATCTTCGCTCATCAAAGGATATTTCGCCTTGATCTTCTCATAACTATCACCTTTGTCAATCATTGCCTTCACCGTACTTTTCCAAGTAGACAGGGCCGTGCTCATCATCGTGAGGGCGGCACCGTTCACTTTATTACCCAAGAGGCGTGTGTTTGCGAACTCAGCGGGGAACTTGTATTGTTCGTGCAGCTTCGTGAAGAGGAGGCTACGCAAATTCCCTCAGTCCTTATGCCTTAGGTTCTCGGTGTTGATCGAGGCGGTGCTCCGGAGAATGCACCCGAGCTGAATCGAGTACCCCTTGACTACATGTTTGGGCGCCGTCGGATGCCCGTCAGAGTTCAGTTTAGTAAATTCCTCCCTGACGGTGCCGAGCATGTTCGGGCGCCAGTCCTTGCGTTATCTCTTCGGTTGGCTGCCATCTGTGCGTGCGCCGCCATCATCAGTGGTGGCATCCATGGCGCCATCATCAGTGGTGTCATCCCCGACGCCACTAGGGGTTGTGTAGTCAGGATCGGTGTCTTCCGCGGCGTCCTCATAGCGGTGAGGTTCTTCCTCCAACTCCTGGGATAGCTCCCAGAATTGCTTGTTGCCCGAACCGCCGGCCTCATCGTTGTGGGCCATGTTTCGCTCTAAATAGGAAAAAAGTTTGGTCAAAAAGTTGGTTATTGTCAAGGAACAAGATCATGGTCTCATCATTTAGGGTTTGTCGACACCGAGGCATCCTAAAAGCTAAGCTTTTATCATTTAGGGTTTGTCGACGCCGAGGCACCCTAAAAGCCTAAGCGTACATCATTTAGGTTCTCATCGACACCGAGGCACCCTAAAAGCCAAGGTTTCATCATTTAGGGTTTGTCGACGCCGAGGCACCCTAAATGCTAAGTTTTCATCATTTAGGGTTTATCGATGCCGAGGCACCCTAGGTTGGGCCTAATCACTTGGCACTAATCAGTTGGCTCTATTGCCACCTATGTTGGGTTTATCATCTAGGGTTTATCGATGCTGAGGAGAATTTCTAAGTTGGGCCTAATCACTTGGCTCTATTGCCACCTATGGTTTAATGCAGCAAGAATAAAGGGGCAGTTGATCCTACTTAATTAAGTACTAAGATACCCCGGCCCATGCATTAGTAGCAAGTACCTCATATGTCCGATTTTTAGCAAAGTCATGCTAAAATTCACGGAAAATTTCAGCATGACCTTTGCTGAAAATAGGACATATGGAGTACCCGAATTTGCCGGAACGGAAGTTAATCGACATTCCGGCAAACTCAAGGGCCTCTCGGGGTACCTGCAAAATCATCACGACACGAAAGGCCTCTCAAGGGCCTCAAGCAGTAGCGGCGTCTCCCAGGACCCCATTTTTTTGCTAAATTTCTTTGAGCAACAATTAGAGCAGAAAATTCAGCATATTTCTATACATTTTTTTTGTACACATAAGATAGAAATGTAGTGCTGAAAGTTTAATGCTTACAAAAGACTTGCTGAAATAGTGAAAAATATGGAGTCACCAAGCTGGCTAAGAAACTCCCAAAGTCCACTAGCAAATCCAAGATCTAATCCTGTTACACACATCATAACAATTTAAGATAATTAGGATAAGGATAGTAGGAAATGAAAAAGAAAGAGCTCAAAAAACAATCACAACAGAAAAATAATAAAAACCTAGTCCTAGAAGAAAATAAATCCTAAAAGAAAAGAAATCTTAAATAATAAAAAGTTTGCATCTGAGCCACCCTTCCAATCCAGCAGTCTTGTAATCTCCGACTTCAGTGTTTCTGGTTAATAGTTCAATATATTTTTATACAATATATGACCCACTGTCCATAAAAAATGTTAATGTCCATCAAAACAACTCAATAAATGTGTTCCCAAAGATCACAAAAATGCACTACAACTCTTTTTGAAACATACACTAATAAGATGAAAGTTTCCCTTCCGGATTATCTTGACACTTTACTTTAAACACTTCTTTACATGCAGCATTTGTCATAACTACTGGAACATAGATATACATAGCTAGTTCTTTATATGCGTCAGACTAAATAAAAATCTGGCTACTGAATGAACAGGAGGGTAGTGAGCCCAATTTGTTAGTCCATTATCAAAGCATATGACACCAAAAGCAGGATAAGTTAAGCTCCAGAATTCTAGTTTCCATGATTACTGCTTGGTTGCATGAAGAAATAATTAAAAAAAATAATACAGTGTGTAAATTGGATCCCGTGTTACTAATTAAGACTGGTTTCGTCACTGATCAATATCCTGCAGTCCCCGTTTCGAAAAAAATTAAACCATTTCAAAAAAAATCCTGCGGTCCTACTCCAAACCTTACTATGAGAACAAAACCTCAGTATCCCTCTAGGATGTGAAGATTAGCACTTCCGACTGCCCTATAGCTCAATCACATAACGATGTGACTGCTACCAAATATATTTAACTGAAAAAATATGAACATGTTTATTCCTAATTGATTGAATTGGAATAACATCTGATTCAGTAGTAAGTAGAACACAGCAAGTCATGTCCAATTTCACAGGGACATACAAAGAACAATGAGACCAAGACATGAAACCACTAATCTAAAATGTATTTGCAGGGCATCTATTTGGTTGATTATTCAAGATAATTAAAACAATGTGCAGTACACCAAACATGAAAATGTGCGGCAGCAAACTGAGGGCACATCTCCATTGATTTATTGCTGATTGGTCCCGCAAAAAAAAGATTTATTGCTGATTGGATAAAATGCCTAGCATGAGCACTAACAGATTTGCATCTAATAAACAATCCCTAGCAGAAGATAATCACAGAATCCCTAGCACGAGCTACCCCATTTCCTTCACCACTACGTACTGGGGTCGGGTCGGGTCGGGTCGGGTGGCAGCTAGACCTAGACCTAGACCAAGCTACTAGATGGAAGAGAAGAATTGTAGAGCAACCTTGGGGTGGGCGGGGAGAGGAGAAGCGGAGGGAGGGAGCACCTTGGTTGGGGCGGAGCGGCGAGGGCGACGGGGCGACGGAGCGGCGAGGGCGACGGAGCGGCGAGGGCGACGAGGAGACGGAGCGGCGAAGGTGACGGACGGGAGGATGAGGCGCGGCGGACGGTGGCGGTCGCTCGCTCGCTTCTGGGGTTGGGTTGGGGGTGGGTCGATCGATCTGGTGGCGAGAGAGAGAGGGTTGGGGTGGGTCGATCGATCTGGCGAGGGAGAGGGAGATATCTAGGGGGAAGCTTACTAATGGCGCACCACACCTCGGTGCACCATTAGAAATCTTTTTTTGATAGCAATGGCGCACCCCGCAGCGGTGCGCCATTAGAAATCTTTTTTTAGATAGCAATGGCGCACCCCGTAGTAGTGCGCCATTAGAAATTTTTTTATTACAGTTCGAGCACAGGTTATATTGCACCTAACCCAATCCACATCAGAACCCGCCCACTAGCCCGACTGGTCAGCACGCAGCACACACACCAGGAGCTCCTGGGTTCGATTCCCAGGCTCCGCAATATTTTTTTGTTTTGCATTTTAAATGATGTTTGATATTTATTTGTGTTTAAATATGTTCAAACTTGTTTAAATCATAACAGTAATATTTTTTATAAAAACAGTAATAATTTTTTTAAAAATATATTCAAATTTGTTACTTGAAAATATCATCGGTGGCGGCGGTGGAGCGGGGGAGGGTGCGGGGGGTCGGGTGCTTGTCGGCGGCGGTGGAGGGGGATCGAGATCGAGTGTCCTCATGAATTCAAAAAAGTGCCCGTGAAATTTAAAAATAGTCATGATATCAAAAAGTGCCCATGAAATACAATCGAGAAATGAAGACTACGATTTAAATACAATCGATCTTAGCTAGCTATCTGTTCACAATCTTCTTGCCCTTCTTTTTCGCAAATGGAGTTCTTCTGTGGAACGGACGTCCTTTAGGTAGGGTGGTCCTGCTTCTTATTGTGGTGTGTGCTGCTACTTCATCGTCGTCGTCATGTTTGATCTTCGGGTCGCCGTAGTTGTCGAAGTCTTGCTCATTGGCTACTCCATCCATTCCGATGATCTTCCTTTTGCCTCTCCTCACGACAACACGACTGGGCTTTGACGGGTCGGTAATGAAGAAGCATTGGTCCACTTGGGAAGCCAGTACCCATGGCTCATTTTTCGCGGTGACGTTTGCGCCCGCGGTCTTGGATTTGGCTTCGGGTATAACCATGGTGGTGAAATACCGATCTTCTTTTAGGACGCTCTTGGCCCATCTGACACGAAACATCGGGACCTTCTCTCCAGTGTAGCTCAGCTCCTAGATCTCCTCGATCCTTCCGTACTATCTGTCCTTGTCGTTACCGGTGTAGGATTCCATCATTACCCTGGAGTTCTGATAACCATCGCTCTTCATGTCCTTGTTCTCGGTGTAGAATGTGTAGCCATTGATATCGTACGCCTCATAGGTCATCAGGTTGTGCTCGGCGCCCTGTGACAAGGCGAATATGAGTTGTTCTTCCGCGGAAGAATCCTCATGTAAAGGGTACGACAGAAGCTTCTGCTTGAACCAACGCGTGAAACATGAGTTGTGCTCTTTGATTATATCTCCGTCCGTCCACTGTTGGCCTCGGTCATTGTACGTCTTCTCAATAAAGGTTTTGTGCTCTACCACCCAAGGATCGACCACGTCTATGTGTTGTAGTGCGACTAGGTTTGCTCTTTCAAAGTCGGCGAGTCGACCCTCGAAGTCGACATGCATTTCGCGGCGACCCTCACGGTGACCCCATCCAGCGAGCCTGCCAAGGTGCCTGTTGACGGGCAGACCAACGGGGTTCTCGATGCCTAGATAATTCATGCAGTAGGAGATGCACTCTTCGGTCAGAAAGCCCCTGGCTATACTTCCCTCTAGACGTGACATGTTCCGAACGTATCCTTTGATGACACCATTCATCCTTTCGAACGGCATCATGTTGTGCAGGAACGTCGGCCCGAGTTGGATGATATCCTCCACGATATGGACCAGAAGATGCACCATAACATTGAAGAATGCGGGCGGGAAGTACATCTCAAGCTTGCATAGTATCACCATGATCTCTTCCTGTAGCCTTCTGAGTTGCCTCACGCCAATCGACTTCCGAGAGATGATGTCGAAAAAGTTGCATAGGCCAAATAGCATTTCACGGACGTGCGCGTCCATGATCCCACGGATTGCAACTGGAAGTATCTGCGTCATCAGCATGTGACAGTCGTGAGACTTCATCCCGCTGAACTTCTGCTTCGCTGGGTCTAGGTATCTGCTTATCTTCCCCGCGTAACCGTAAGGAAGTTTTACTCCTACGAGGCAAGTGAAAAACTGCTCGATCTCCTCCTGACTTAGAGTGAAGCACGCGGGAGGGTAGTCACTTCCGGTCTTCTTGGCCTTTTTGCCTTTGCGACGAGTTTCTGTGTCCTGCTTCGCCTCATCATCATCATCATCATCATCATCATCATTAGCGTGAAGCTCCTGCCTGATGCCCATTGATTTCAAGTCTGCCCTTGCTTTCGGCCCATCTTTGGTCCTCTCTGGCATGTTGAGCAGGGTACCAAGCAGACTCTCGCACACGTTCTTCGTGATATGCATGGCATCAAGGCTGTGAGGCACACGGTGGATCTTCCAGTACGGCAAGTCCCAGAAAACAGACCTCGTTTTCCATACCTTCAGCAGCGGCTCTGGCGCCTTTCGCTTCTATCCCGGATCTGGCGCCTTTTTCTTCTTTCCCGACAGTGGGCAATCTTTCCAATTTTTCAACAGCTCGTCTATTTCCTCGCCGCTCCTCATACGCGGGCGTTTTCGGGGTTCCGTTTCACCATCGAACAGATCCTTGCGTTTCCTCCACGGGTCATCATCGCTAAGCCACCTTCGATGTCCCATGAACACAGTTTTCGAAGATCCGGGATCTCTATCTAGCTAGCAATATGTTGTGTCATCCATGCACCTTACACATCCAGAAAATCCATGGACTACCTGCCCCGCGAGATATCCGTAACCGAGATAGTCGTGCACTGTCGTGAGCAGTGCTGCTCTCATAGGGAAATATTCTTTCTCTGCGGCGTCCCACGTATTGGCTGGCGTTTTCCACAGCGTGTCTAGCTCCTCTTTCAGCAGCCCCAGATACAGATTGATGTCGTTCCCTGGTTGTTTCGGCCCTTCAATTAGTATACTCATGTGAATGTACTTCCTCTTCATGCACAACCAGGGGGGAAGGTTGTACATCCACACAAACACAGGCCATGTGCTATGTGTGCTTCTCTGGCTGCCAAACGGATTGACTCCATCGGTGCTCGAGCCCAGCACGATGTTCCTTGGATCCTTCCCAAATTCTGTGTATTCGAAGTTCAACGCTTGCCACTGGCTCGCATCCTTAGGGTGACTCAGCATCTTCTCCTCCCTATCTCTGGATCATTTCCGTCATCTTCCCGCTTCTTCTCCTCCCTATCCGCGTGCCAACGCAGGAGCTTTGCTACCTTAGGGTCCATGAAATACCGCTGCAGACGAGGAGTGATCGGAAAGTACCACACCGATTTTTGAGGAGCTTTCTTCCTCTTCTTGTATCGAGTGACGCCGCACACCGGACATATGGTAGACTCTGCGTGCTCGTCCCGATAAATGATGCAATTGTTCATGCACACATGGTATTTCACGTGCGGTAAATCCAGAGGACACACGATTTTCTTCGCCTCCTCGAAACTGGTCGGGCACTTGTTCCCCTTGGGAAGACGTTTGTGCCAGAATGACATGTTCTCGTCGAAGCATGCGTCGGTCATTTTGTGTTTTACCTTCATCTCCAGAGCCATGAGCGTTACTTTCAGGCGGGTATCCTCGGGCCTGCATCCTTCATACAATGGAGTAACCGCGTCTATCTCTAGTTGATCCAGCTTGGCTTTCTCTCTGGCGGCGGCTCTTGCGTTATCCGTCTGCTTGAGAAGCAGCTCTTGAATATGAGGGTCCTGTACCCAGCCTCCATCGTCGTCTGCTCCGACATCTTCATCTTCATGATCATGCCCTTTGTCTTGATCTTCCTCATCATCATGTACGACATGATCTTCTACATGATGACTGTGTACAGCATCACCGTCGTGATCATGTCCTAGAGATTCTTCGTCTTCTCGCCCGCCCTCGCCACGGTGGTACTTGTCTTGTTGCCCTTGCTCATTTCTTGCCCGCCCCCCATGGACGACTTCATAGTCATCTTCATCACCTTGCCACCGATATCCATCCATGAAACCACACAAGAGCAGGTGGTCCCGCACCTGCCCGGAATCCGGGTCTACAATAAGGCTCTTTAGCTTGCATCTTCGACATGGACATCTTATCTCCGTCTCGTTCTTTTGAAGCATCTCGGCCTTCGCGGAGCTCAAAAACCTATTCACGATGCCTTCGGTCATCGTGCGGACCATGGTCGCCTGCGGGGTCGAGCAAAACGATATTTTAGAACCAAGAAAAAATTTGGCATGACCTTCCCTAAAAATAGGGCCAAAAAGAATGCATAGTGCCAAAATTCTCGCCGAAACGGAAATGAATCAAAATTCCGGCAAAATATTGGCAACTATCGCATTTCAAATACCGGTACCTGCAAACACAAACATATATGCAACACCACAAACACATGCAACACCACAAACATACATAGATCTAGCTAGGCCACAAAAAGTGCATGTGCACGTTGTTGGAGCGAGCTAGGGAGAAAAAAAAGTAGATCTACATCATGAAGATAGCTTTCCCCTTACTTACCTATCAAAAAAAGGTAATTTCACCACTTAATTTTGATGAATCTATGGTGGAAATGAGGTGAGGAGGAGGAGGCAGCCAAAAGCTTGGAGAAGAAGGTGGAGGGAATGAAGTGGGGAAAGTGAGTGGGTAGGTGTGGGGCTGTCCAAAATATCTTGTTGGGGTCCCAGGTTACTAATGGCGCACCACCTGCACATGCGCCATTAGTAACCCTGGTTACTAATGGCGCACCTGCAGGTGGTGCGCCATTAGTAGTTTTGTAGAAAAG
>NC_041392.1:174516548-174520300 GCF_002162155.2 Triticum dicoccoides
TATACTAATGGCGCACTTTTATAGGGTGCGCCATTAGTAGTTTAAACTACTAATGGCGCACGGTGAGGCGGTGCGCCATTAGTAGTTTTGCAAAAAAAGAATTAAAAAAATCAGTACTGGCGCACTCCTTGTCTGGTGCGCCATTACTAGTTAGAACTAGTAATGGCGCACCAGACATAGGATGCGCCATTAGTATGTATGTAAAAATAAAAAAATTATCACTAGTGGTGCACCTGTTTTCTGGTGCGCCATTAGTGTCTTCCACACTAATGGTGCATCACCAACTGGTGCGCCATTAGTATATAGTAGTGGCGCACTACTTCCCTGGTGCGCCATTAGTGTCAATCCTATCTATAACCCTTTTCCTAGTAGTGGTCATTGGGATCGAGCACCGCAAGATTGAACCCAAAGCTAAGCACTTCTCCCATTGCAAGAAAGATCAATCTAGTAGGCCAAACCAAACTGATAATTCAAAGAGACTTGCAAAGATAACCAATCATACATAAAAGATTTCAGTGAAGAATCAAATATTGTTCATGGATAGACTTGAGCATAAACCCATAATTCATTGGATCTCGACAAACACACCACAAAAAGAGTTACATCGAACAGATCTCCAAGAAGATTGAGGAGAACTTTGTATTGAGATCCAAAGAGAGAGAAGAAGCCATCTAGCTAATAGCTATGGACCCGAAGGTCTAAAGTAAACTACTCACACATCATCGGAGGGGCCATGGAGTTGATGTAGAGGCCCTCCGTTATCGATGGCCCCTCCGTCGAAGCTCCGGAAAAGGCCCCAAGATGGGATCTCTTGGGTACAGAAGGTTGTGCCAGTGGAAATAGGGTTTCGTGGTGCTCCTGATTGTTTTCAGGGTATATGAGTATATATAGGAGGAGGAAGTAGGTCGGTTGAGCCACGAGGGGGGAGGGCGTGCCCCCCTGCCACATGGCCTCCTTGTTGGTTGCTTGACATCCACTCCAAGTCCTTTGGATCACGTTTGTTCCAAAAATCATGCTCCTGAAGGTTTCATTCCGTTTGGACTCCGTTTGATATTCCTTTTCTGCGAAACTCTGAAATAGGCAAAAAAACAGCAATTTGCACTGGGCCTTGGGTTAATTGGTTAGTCCCAAAAATATACAAAAGTGTATAATAAAGCCCATTAAACATCCAGGACAGAATATATAATAGCATGGAACAATCAAAAATTATAGATATGTTGGAGATGTATCAGCTTCTTGAGAGAAGCTCCGGTTTGCAAGAAGCTTATACCAAAATTTGTTCCTATTCGGCCAATTTTTTTTACCACAACATGGTAGTACCATGACATGACACCATGCCAAGTTTCATGATTTTCAGGCATGTTTTGGATTTACAAGAATTTTAAAACCAAGTTTCTCAATATTCTCGGTCGAGCCACGATGCCCAGATGTTTGAATTTCATTCCCATTTCTTGCATGGGACCTAGAAATTCACCCGAGGACACACATGTGATTTTTCAACCAACTGTGGTGCACGGGAGCATGTGCTTGTAGTTCAAATTTGAATTATGCACATTAAATGACCAAAAACTCAATTAATGTATAAAAATGGCCAAACGAACCCAAAATAATTCCAAAATTTAACAGGTCACTCATGTAGTTCTATGTTGCTCTGTAAAGAAACTCAAGGGGGGCACCGTATATCGTTTCACACTCAAAGGTGACACGTTCCCTCTCAGAACCATGAGCCTTCTTGAGAGAAGCTCCGGTTTGCAAGAAGCTTATACCAAAACTTGTTCCAAATCGGCCCAATTTTTTACCACAGCATGTTCGTGCCATGACATAACACCATGCCAAGTTTCATGATTTCCAGGCGAGTTTTGGATTTACATGAATTTAAAAACCAAGTTTCTCGATGTTCTCGGTCGAGTCACGATGCCCAGATGTTTGAATTTCATTCCCATTTATTGCATGGGAACTAGAAATTCACCCAAGGACACACATGTGAATTTTCAACCAACTTTGGTGCACTGAGCATGTGCTTGCAGTTCAAATTTGGATTATGCACATTAAATGTCCAAAAACTCAATTAATGTACAAAAAAGGCCAAACGAACCTAGAATAATTCCAAAATTTAACAGGGAACTCATGTAGTTCTATGTTGCCTCTGTAAAGAAACTCAACGGGTGGCAGCATATAACATTCCACACTCAAAGGTGACATGTTCCCTCTCAGAACCGCGAACCTTCTTGAGAGAAGCTCCGGTTTGCAAGAAGCCTATACCAAAACTTGTTCCAAATCGGCCCAATTTTTTACCACATCATGTTAGTGCCATGACATGAAACCATGCCAAGTTTCATGATTTCTAGGCAAGTTTTGTATTTACATGAATTTAAAAACCAAGTTTATCGATGTTCTCGGCCGAGTCACGACGCCCAGATGTTTGAATTTCATTCCCATTTCTTGCATGGGACCTAGAAATTCACCCAAGGACACACATGTGATTTTTCAACCAACTTTGCTGCACCGGAGCATGTGCTTGCAGTTCAAATTTGGGTTATGCACATTAAATGTCCAGAAACTCAATTAATGTATAAAAAGCCAAACGAGCCCGGAATAATTCCAAAATTTAACAGGGCACTCATATAGTTCTATGTTGCCTTTGTAAAGAAAATCAGGGGGAGGCAGCGTATATTGTTTCGCACACAAAGGTGACACGTTCCCTCTCGGAACCACGAGGCTTGTTGAGAGAATCTCCGGTTTTGCAAGAAGCTTATACCAAAACCTTTTCCAATTCAGCCAAAAATTATACATATGAAAACAGGGTTTAGATTATCCCGAACATCTCGCCACCTAGACCAATGTACTCTGATTTGAATTCAACACAAAATGGATACAAATATTTGAATAGGAGATTCTATGTTACATGTAGTTCACAATGAAATATGATTACTGCTATATGCATGCTTTTTATCAAGATAATATTTAAATGATTGTATAAACTGACAACAATTGTATTCAAATAAGGAAAATTGATTCAAATTTAGTCCATATGGTAGATGACAATATATACGTTCATAGGGTGGAGTTAACTGTTCATATATGATGGAAGATCAAAATGTAGGACTAGATCCATTATAAACCGCAAGGTCACCTAACGATATATTTGAATTCAACATAACGTGGATTCAAAAATTGAAATTTGAGATCCTGGCATTTGTAATCATATAGAAAGGGACATGACTTTTTCTTTTGGTGGGAATTGATTTGTTTTTTTTTTGTTGTTGACGGAAGTGCGAATCGATTTTGTATTGTATAGGGTAATCTTATTCTCCCAAATTTTTTTACATTTTTCTTATAGTTTTTTCAATGACATTTATAGCAATATAGTAAAAGGGGACATGACTCTCTTGTGTCTTGTATGAATTTTTTTTGTACAAGTTAAGTTTGTTCTGCCGAACAAGGAATTCGTGCCTTGTTATCCAGAAATTTTCAAGCTCGAGTATCTTTTGTCTCATCTGCTTTGAAACTCCCGCCTCTTCAACCCATGTCGCGCCTTGTTATCCCGAAATTTTGACGTGCGCGAAAACTCCCTCCTCATCCGAAATCGGTCCCGCAACCCAGACACGTGAAATCCCCCTTCTACGCCTCAGCCGGAAATGTTGGCTCGACGTCGTGGTGTCAAAACCGGTGGGGGTACGCTGGTAACTTACCCTACATTTCGGACAAGTGCGTCCCTAAGCCATGGATCCCCCTACCTTCCCCTTCGCCCC
>NC_041392.1:174520825-174535358 GCF_002162155.2 Triticum dicoccoides
CTGTCAGCCTCCCGATCGCTGCCCAGCCGGAGACTCTTCCCCGACGACGTAGTCCACCGCAACAGCTCGTCGTCCCTCATCCCCCGCACTGGATGAGCATCTGTCGTCAATCTCGTCGTCCCGTCGGATTAGCCGCCCCGTCCTCCACCTACAAGGAGCTGCCCCGATGTTTGCCTCGTCTATCGTGCCACCTCCATCCCCACAGCCCCATCTTGACCTGCCCCACCGGAACCGTAGCACCCTCACCAATTCCTCCAATGAATCCGAGGCCAAATCGGTGCCACCAAGGAGGTTCTGCACTCACCGCTTCATTTAATCTTTTATTCGATCTCACGGGGCTGCCGGTGCTCGATACCGAGTAGCCATGGCGGGTCTCCATCAACGGTGCTGTTGCCGGCCACTTCATCCATGGCGTCTCTCCCCCATGTCGTTGCTTCCTCGGCAGCGACTTCCACACTGGCACTAGGTGCTCCACCTCTCGCTCGCGTTGCGGCTCTGTTCTTGCTGTCGGTCACGCTGCTGCACTGCTCTTGCTTTCGTTCGTGCTACTTCTCTGCTTTGCTATTGTTGTCGGCCGTGCTGCTGCTCCGCTCTTGCTCTCGTTCGTGTTGCTGCTCTGCTCTTGCTCTCGCTCGCGCTGCTGCTGCTGTTGCACGACCTCCGGGAGCTACAGGAGTTGCTGCTTTAGCACTCGCTCGCGATGCTGCTGCATGACTTGCTCTCTTCTAGTGTGTTCCCTGCTCGAGCGTCTGCTAATTTAGATAACTGCTTCTCTGCTACTAGTGCTCGAACGCCCTAAACATCTATTGCAATGCTCTGCTGCTAGTTCAATCAGTTTCGACAGTAAAATTCAGTTTCGACTGTAAAGTTCAGTTTCTTCAGTTAAGTTCAGAGTGAACAATATTTACAACATCTGTCGGAGCGGCCGTGGCACGGCTGATGCGTTTTACATCTAGCACTTTTGGGTGATGTATTTTACATCATCTATTGCACATGATATTAGAGTCCCACTTCAGATTAACGTTGCATGTTTTGTCCTGCTTCAGCCTCGCCGTCGTACACCTCATCGGAGCTGCTCCAATGATGGAACCATCCATTATAGTGGAGCAGTACCCTCGGCGCCTGCGACGTCTTGAGCTTGCGTTTGTTTTCCTCGAAGAGGAAGGGATGATGCAGCAGAGTAGCGTAAGTATTTCCCTCAGTTTTTGAGAACCAAGGTATCAATCCAGTAGGAGCCCACGCTCAAGTCCCTTGTACCTACACAAAGCGATAGCTACTCGCAACCAATGCGATTAGGGGTTGTCAATCCCTTCACGGTCACTTACAAGAGTGCGATCTGATAGATATAATATTTTTGGTATTTTTGGTATAAAGATGCAAAGTAAAAAAGTAAAGGCAAAGTAAAAAAGCAAAGCAAGATTAAAGTGATGGAGATTGATATGATGAGAATAGACCCGGGGGCCATAAGTTTCACTAGTGGCTTCTCTCAAGAGCATAAGTATTCTATGGTGGGTGAACAAATTACTGTTGAGCAATTGACAGAATTGAGCATAGTTATGAGAATATCTAGGCATGATCATGTATATAGGCATCACGTCCGTGACAAGTAGATCGAAACGATTCTGCATCTACTACTATTACTCCACTCATCGACCACTATCCAGCATGCATCTAGAGTATTAAGTTAAAAACAGAGTAACGCCTTAAGCAAGATGACATGATGTAGAGAGATAAATTCATGCAATATGAAGAAAACTCCATCTTGTTATCCTTGATGGCAACGATACAATACGTGCCTTGCTGCCCTTCTGTCACCGGGAAAGGACACCGCAAGATCGAACCCAAAGCTAAGCACTTCTCCCATGGCAAGAACTACCAATCTAGTTGGCCAAACCAAACGGATAATTCGAAGAGACTTGCAAAGATAACCAATCATACATAAAATAATTCAGAGAAGATTCAAATATTATTCATAGATAGACTTGATCATAAACCCACAATTCATCGATCTCAACAAACACACCGCAAAAAGAAGATTACATCGAATAGATCTCCACAAGAGAGGGGGAGAACTTTGTATTGAGATTCAAAGAGAGAGAAGAAGCCATCTAGCTACTAACTATGGACCCGAAGGTCTGAGGTAAACTACTCACACTTCATCGGAGAGGCTATGATGATGTAGAAGCCCTCCGTGATGACGGCCCTCTTCCGGCGGAGCTCCAGAACAGGCCCCAAGATGGGATCTCGTGGATACAGAAAGTTGCAGTGGTGGAATTAGGTTTTTGGCTCCTGTTCTGATCGTTTGGGGGTACGTGTGTATATATAGGAGGAAGAAGTACGCCGGAGGAGCAACGAGGGGCCCACGAGGCAGAGGGCGTGCCCTAGGGGGGTGCGCCCCCCCCACCCTCGTGACCGCCTCTTTTGTTCCTTGGAGCAGGGTCCAAGTCTCCTGGATCACGTTCGGTGAGAAAATCATGTTCCCAAAAGTTTTATTCCGTTTGATATTCTGTTTCTTCGAAACACTGAAATAGGCAAAAAACAGCAATTCTGGGATGGGCCTCCAGTTAATAGATTAGTCCCAAAAATAATATAAAAGTGGAAAATAAAGCCAAATATAGTCCAAAACAGTAGATAATATAGAATGGAGCAATCAAAAATTATAGATACGTTGGAGACGTATCAGGCATCCCCAAGCTTAATTCCTGCTCGTCCTTGAGTTGGTAAATGATAAAAAGAGAATTTTTGATGTGGAGTGCTACTTGGCATAATTTCAATGCAAATCTTATTAATTGTGGTATGAATATTCAGATTAGAAAGATTCAAGACAAAATTTATATTGACATAAAAATAATAATACTTCAAGCATACTAACAAAGCAATTATGTGTTCTCAAAATAACATGGCCAAAGAAAGTTATCCCTACAAAATCATATAGTCTGGCTATGCTCCATCTTCACCACACAAAGTATTTAAATCATGCACAACCCCGATGACAAGCCAGGCATTTGTTTCATACTCTAACTTTTTCAAAACTTTTTCAATCTTCACGCAATACATGAGCGTGAGCCATGGATATAGCACTATAAGTGGAATAGAATGGTGGTTGTGGAGAAGACAAAAAGGAGAAGATAGTCTCACATCAACTAGGCGTATCAACGAGCTATGGAGATGCCCATCAATAGATATCAATGTGAGTGAGTAGGGATTGTCATGCAACGGATGCACTAGGGCTATAAGTATATGAAAGCTCAAAAAGAAACTAAGTGGGTGTGCATCCAACTTGCTTGCTCATGAAGACCTAGGGCAATTTGAGCAAGCCCATCATTGGAATATACAAGCCAAGTTCTATAATGAAAAATTCCCACTAGTATATGAAAGTGATAACATGAGAGACTCTCTACTATGAAGATCATGGTGCTACTTTGAAGCACAAGTGTGGTAAAACGATAGTAACATTGTCCCTTCTCTCTTTTTTCTCTCATTTTTTTTGTTTGGGCCTTTTCACTTTTATATGGCCTCTTTTTATTTGGGCTTCATTGGCCTCTTTTATTTATTTTATTTTTTATTTTTCGTCCGGAGTCTCATCCCGACTTATGGGGGAATCATAGTCTCCATCATTCTTTCCTCATTGGGACAATGCTCTAATAATGATGATCATCACACTTTAATTTTTCTTATAACTCAACAATTACAACTCGATACTTAGAACAAAATATGACTCTATGTGAATGCATCCAGCGGTGTACCGGGATATGCAATTTGACAATGATGGAGTGTGTCATGATAAACGGAACGGTGGAAAGTTGCATGGCAATATATCTCGGAATGGCTATGGAAATGCCATAATAGGTAGGTATGGTGGCTGTTTTGAGGAAGGTATATGGTAGGTGTATGATACCGGCAAAAGGTGCGCGATATTAGAGAGGCTAGGAAAGGTGGAAGGGTGAGAGTGCGTATAATCCTTGGACTCAACATTAGTCATAAAGAACTCATATACTTATTGCAAAAATCTAGAAGTTATCAAAGCAAAGTATTACGCGCATGCTCCTAGGGGGATAGATTGATAGGAAAAGACCATCGCTCGTCCCCGACCGCCACTCATAAGGAAGACAATCAATAAATAAATCATGCTCCGACTTCATCACATAACGGTCACCATACGTGCATGCTACG
Organism: Triticum dicoccoides; assembly: GCF_002162155.2. Lineage (NCBI taxonomy): Eukaryota > Viridiplantae > Streptophyta > Magnoliopsida > Poales > Poaceae > Triticum > Triticum dicoccoides. The sequence goes on from NC_041392.1 coordinate 174,524,999, forward strand.
GGAATCACAAGCCTTAACACAAGTATTCTTTAAATTCACAACTACTCAACTAGCATGACTTTAATATTATCACCTCCATATCTCAAAACAATTATCATGCTTCAATCTTTTCTTAGTATTCAACACACTCAAAAGAAAGTTTCACAAATCTTGAATACCAAGCATATTATTATTAAGCAAATTACCATGCTATTAAGAGATCTCAAAATAATTTAAGTGAAGCATGAGAGATCAATAGTTTATTTAAAACAAATCCACCACCGTGCTCTAAAATATCTAAGTGAAACACATAGAGCAAACTTATCTAGCTCAAAAGATATAAGTGAAGCACATAGAGCAAAACTACTTAGCTCAAAAGATATAAGTGAAGCACATAGAGCAAAATTATCTAGCTCAAAAGATATAAGTGAAGCACATAGAGTATTCTATCAAATTTTAATTCATGTATGGCTCTCTCAAAAGGTGTGTACAGAAAGGATGATTGTGGCATATTAATACACAAAGACACAATAATACAATACGCTCCAAGCAAAACCCATATCATGTTGGTGAATAAAAATATAGCTCCAAGTAAATTACCGATGGAAGTGGACGAAAGAGGGGATGCCTTCCGGGGCATCCCCAAGCTTTGACTTTTTGGTGTCCTTGGATTATCTTGGGGGTGCCTTGGGAATCCCCAAGCTTAGGCTCTTACCACTCCTTGTTCCATGATCCATCAAAAGAATTCACCCAAAACTTGAAAACTTCACAACACAAAACTCAAAATAGAAAACTCGTGAGCTCTGTTAGCGAAAGAAAACAAAAGACCACTTCAAGGTACTGTAATGAACTCATTATTTATTTATATTGGTGTTAAACCTACTGTATTACAACTTCTCTATGGATTATAAACTATTTTACTAGCCATAGATTCATCAAAATAAGCAAGCAACACACGAAAAACAGAATCTGTCAAAAACAGAACAATCTGCAGTAATCTGTAGCTAGCGCAAGATGTGGAACCCCAAAAATTCTAAAATAAATTGCTGGACGTGAGGTATTTATCTATTAATTATCTTCAAAAAGAATTAACTAAATAGCACTCTTCAAATAAAAATTACAGCAGTTGTCGTGAGCGCTAAAGTTTCTGTTTTTTACAGCAAGTTCAACAAGACTTTCCCCAAGTCTTCCCAACAGTTCTACTTGGCACAAACACTAATTAAAAACAAAAAACACAACCAAAACAGAGGCTAAATAATTTATTTATTACTAATCAGGAGCAAAAAGCAAGGAATAAAAATAAAATTGGGTTGCCTCCCAACAAGCGCTATCGTTTAACGCCCCTAGCTAGGCATAAAAGCGAGGATAGATCTAGGTATTGCCATCTTTGGTTCTAGAGAGAAAGAGAGCAAACTTGTTATCTATGGAATTAATCTTTCTATTCGACAGAGCACATGTCCATTAATGGTAGAAGAAAGATTAAGAATGTTGCGGAAATTGGCATCTAGGCTAGCTTTTATCTTTTTAATAGATTCGTTTTGGTAAGAAAGCAAGAGAGATGTAATTTCAGTTTTCTCATTAATGGGGTGCCCAAATATTGTTTTTATCCTCTCATAGGTATCTATGGGGTCCCCTTCAAGAAAACCCCCTCGAAAATAGAATCTAAGACTTGTTTGAACGAAGTGGGTAGCCCAACATAAAAGCTTTTCAAGCAAACCTTAATTTGATATTGGGGTACATAGCTAACCCGGATCCTTAACAGCCTATCCCAAGCATCTTTCAAAGATTCATCAAGTAAATAACGAAAAATTCCAGAATCATCTTCATCAAAATTACTAAGGTTCTCATTGATAACTCCGGCAAGTTGTTCTATAGCATTCCGATTTATGAGTTTAGATAAGATAGCAGGATTTTCTAAAGCACTAGAACTTGGGAGAGAACCCCCAACTCTTTTTGGTTCTGACATAGCGAGGGAAAAAAGGCAAATAGAGAGGGAGGATAGAGAGAGAGAGGGCGAATAAAATGGCAAGGGTGAATTGGGAGGAGAGGAAAACGAGAGGCAAATGGCAAATAATGTAATGCGGGAGATAGGGATTGTGATGGGTACTTAGTATGTTGACTTTTTGCGTAGACTCCCCGGCAACGGCGCCAGAAATCCTTATAGCTACATCTTGAGCTTGCGTTGGTTTTCCCCGAATAGGAAGGGATGATGCAGCAGAGTAGCGTAAGTATTTCCCTCAGTTTTTGAGAACCAAGGTATCAATCTAGTAGGAGCCCATGCTCAAGTCCCTCGTACCTGCACAAAGCGATAGCTACTTGCAACCAACGCGATTAGGGGTTGTCAATCCCTTCACGGTCACTTACGAGAGTGAGATCTGATAGATATAATATTTTTGGTATTTTTGGTATAAAGATGCAAAGTAAAAAAGTAAAGGCAAAGTAAAAAGGAAAGCAAGATTAAAGTGATGGAGATTGATATGATGAGAATAGACCCGGGGGCCATAGGTTTCACTAGTGGCTTCTCTCAAGAGCATAAGTATTCTACGGTGGGTGAACAAATTGCTGTTGAGCAATTGACAGAATTGAGCATAGTTATGAGAATATCTAGGCATGATCGTGTATATAGGATCACGTCCGTGACAAGTAGATCGAAACGATTCTGCATCTACTACTATTACTCCACTCATCGACCGCTATCCAGCATGCATCTAGAGTATTGAGTTAAAAACAGAGTAACGCCTTAAGCAAGATGACATGATGTAGAGAGATAAATTCATGCAATATGAAATAAACCCCATCTTGTTATCCTCGATGGCAACGATACAATACGTGCCTTGCAGCCCCTTCTGTCACCGGGAAAGGACACCACAAGATCGAACCCAAAGCTAAGCACTTCTCCCATGGCAAGAACTACCAATCTAGTTGGCCAAACCAAACGGAAAATTCGAAGAGACTTGCAAAGATAACCAATCATACATAAAAGAATTCAAAGAAGATTCAAATATTATTCATAGATAGACTTGATCATAAACCCACAATTCATCGGTCTCAACAAACACACCACAAAAAGAAGATTACATCGAATAGATCTCCACAAGAGAGGGGGAGAACTTTGTATTGAGATTCAAAGAGAGAGAAGAAGCCATCTAGCTACTAACTATGGACCCGAAGGTCTGAGGTAAACTACTCACACTTCATCGGAGAGGCTATGATGATGTAGAAGCCCTCCGTGATGACGGCCCTCTTCTGGTGGAGCTCCGGGAACAGGCCCCAAGATGGGATCTCGTGGATACAGAAAGTTGCGCCGGTGGAATTAGGTTTTTGGCTCCTGTTCTGATCGTTTGGGGGTACATGTGTATATATAGGAGGAAGAAGTACGTCGGAGGAGCAACGAGGGGCCCACGAGGCAGGGGGCGCGCCCCCCACCCTCTTGACTGCCTCTTTTGTTCCTTGGAGCAGGGTCCAAGTCTCCTGGATCACGTTCAGTGAGAAAATCACGTTCCCGAAAGTTTTATTCCGTTTGGACTCCGTTTGATATTCCGTTTCTTTGAAACAGTGAAATAGGCAAAAAAACAGCAATTCTGGGCTGGGCCTCCGGTTAATAGGTTAGTCCCAAAAATAATATAAAAGTGGAAAATAAAGCCCAATATAGTCCAAAACAGTAGATAATATAGCATGGAGCAATCAAATATTATAGATACGTTGGAGACATATCAGCGTCGTTTCGAGAGGCCTCTGATCTTCTTCCCCGCCTCTGACAATCACACCAGCATCACCATCCTCCACGTCCAACCCAATGATGCTGAGGTCGACAAGGCTATGACAAAGAGGTTGCACACTCGTTGCATCACTTTGTTACTCTGCATTCACGTTAATCCCTCAGGGATCCTTTGCTATGGAACTACTATGGTACTACTATTCATGCATTTGGTTAGAAGGAGTGGAGCAAAGCAAAATTGGAGGATTTTTTCCTTTGGTGTCTCTTTCAAAGAAAATACGTAGGAATTTTAATATCCACTTGGACGTCCTTTTCAAATTAATATGCATGAAGAACTGGACTAATTGCATTACTAGCATAATAAGATTCTTATTTTTTTCATTTTCACGTGGTTTGACTTTAATTTGACTATGTTTCTCCATTCCTGTGTTCCTCCAATTCATGTGAACCAAACACCCAGGTTGATAGAAATCATATGTTTCCAAATGCTCTGTTTTGCACGTGCATTCCTATACTATTCTTGTGTTTTTCCTGTCCCTGCATTTATAGAATCCTCCAATTCTAAGGAGCCCTTACAAATTTACTTCATTTTCAAATAGGCGTCAAAGAAAACTATGTGTGTTATGTCCTGCTCCTGTCGTGCCGTCATCCACCCCACCTGAGATGCACCATCGACAGAAGCGTTCATTGTAGCAGAGATTCCCCTTGCAGTCTTTCTTTTGCCGCCTCGGATCATCTTCCCCATTGCCGGCAGCCACGCCAACTGCATTACCATCATCGACTGAGTAGATGAACCTGAGGACTACACAGTTCCGGAAGAGAGGTCGCAGTCTTTCGTGTTTGCTTATGTTATACATCGGTTATTATTACCTGCTTCTTTTATCGTTCAGACTTGAGTTTTAAAATGCCCATGGGTCTCATATCGAGGCAGCAATGAATAGTATTTGTCTACTATCTGGTTCATCTGGGGTCTTCTATGTGGTTCATGTTGGGTGGGCAACAAATAGTAGATGATCCATTGTCTGTCTTTTTAAACTGAAGCTATAATCTACCTGTTATCAATAGTTTTGGATCTATCCACTCGTTTGCTACCATTAGTCTTGATTTCTGCATGCACCCCTTAGGCCTTACAAAATCTAACTAATTTTTTTATTATGCATGTCAGTTATTGTACACAATCGTACTGAACATGTAGAGAAAAAGAGAAGACCGTTGCGTGGGAATATAATGTCATGCAGATGCTGCTCCATGGTGGGCGAAGTGCCCCCCCCCCCCTCCCGCCATTCCAGATTGTATTCCAGAGGAAGACAACTATTTAGATGGGGATTCAGAGGGAGCCGACCACTCCTATTTACCACCTGAGGTGTTTGCTCTAACCTGGCATGCTGATGTTGGTCATATCATGCATATGGCGCCTCGCATTTCTTACATTATACATCTTATATGTCATCAGCTTAGTTTAGATTTGCTTTGTGTGAATGCCACCTGTTTGGTTTCTATATCATACTCCTGCTGTTCCTAAATATTTGTCTTTTTAGAGATTTCAACAAGTGACTACATACGGAGCAAAATGAGTGAATCTACACTCTAAAATATGTCTATATACATCTGTATGTGGTAGTCCATTTGAAATCTCTAAAAAGACAAATATTTAGGAATAAAGGGAGTATATGGGAATTATGAAATGCCATCTTCTTTATCCAGGCATCATATATGTGAATCATGCAATGCCATCCTGTTTAACCAGTCATCGTATATGTGAATTGTATCGTGCCATATTTTTTTCATAATGTATTCCATTTGTCAACAATGTTTATACATTCATCTACTCTTCCTGTGCGTCGGCCATTTGAATCGGTCATGGGAAAATCTGGAGTGAAAACAAGGTCTTCTGAGCAGTCAGTGCTACCCGTCGATGCAGATTTCTTGCAGGTTACAGATAGCTCCTGAGAGGAGGATTCAGAGACAGTTGACCAGTGGTATCCCCCCCCCCCCCGAGGTGCATGCTCTAACTTGGCAGGGTTATATTGCTCATATCATGCATATGGTGTCTTGCATTGCCATGCCATCTGCTTAGATTAGACATGCTTTGTGTGAATGCCTCATGTTTGCTTTCTATATCAGATATGTGAATTATGCAATGCCATGTTTTTCAGCCAGTTATCATATATGTGAATTATGCACCACCATGTAGCCAGACATCATTATGTGAATTATCCCATGCCATCTTTTTTTCATTATGTATTCCATTTGTCGACAATCTGTGTATATTGAACTACTCTTCATGTGTATTAGCCATTTGAGCCAGTTATGAAAAAATCAGGAGTGAAAACAAGGTCTTCGGAGCAGGCAATGGTACCTGTTGAAGCATATATCTCGATGGTTACAAGGAGCTCCTCAGAGGAGGATTCAGAGACAGATGACCAGTCCTATATCCCACCTGATGTGTATGCTCTAAGTTTCAATGTTTATATTTCTCATATCATGCATATGTTGTCTTGCATTGCTTAGTTTAGACATCATATGCACAATATTGAATTCCATCTGCTTAGTTTAGAGATCATACATGCGAGTGCCAGCTGCTTAGTACATGAATAAATTATGTTAATTATATCATGCCATATTGTATACTTGACAACATTTATGTGAATTATTTCATCCCAACCTATTTTAGAAAGACATCATATAGTTTTGCCATGTCATTCTGTTTAGATACTCATCATATGTTGAATTATGCCATTATATCCTGTTAAGTTATCCATCATATATCTGAAACTGTATCATGCTATCCTGTTTAGTTAGACATCATATATGTGAAATTGTGCCATGCTGTCCTGTTTGGTTAGACAACATATATGTGAATTACCACGTCTGTCTATCATACAATGTTTGTACATTAAATTTATTTTCTTGTTTATCAGCCATTTGAACTAGAGGGGGTGATGGCAATATCTAAGGGAGCAAAAACCCGTTCTTCACAAAAGACAGTGCTACCCATCGATGTAGATAGAACCATGGTTGTACTAGGCCACAAACTAGCCCCACCACACATAATCGAGACTTTTCCAGATTGCACACTTACACCGTTGGGCGGAGAACCAACTACAACTCATCTAACCCCAACCCCAGCGGATAGTAACCCACTTCTAGTTGACAAAGCACCATGTCCACCACATAGTACCCCTACACGAGCAGTTTGTAAAGCAACCGCAGTGCCCAAAGCACGAAGACCACCACAATGAACCCAAACTCCACGTTTAAAGCAGAAGAGCAATTGTTCTCAGGTCAGATTCCGTAGCTATGGTCCATACTCATTTGTTGTTGCATCACTGTACTTAATCATGCTAACTACTTTCAAATTTGAAGGATCCAATTGAAACTCCAATGGCGCAACAGGTATGTTTTAAACCTATTTCATTAACTGGATTGTTGTTCTAACTTCTTGCTCTATGTTGTGACGCCCCAAGACCGGAGCTTCAGATACCTTCCTTGGGTTCCGAGTTTCGTTGGTGTTTTGTTTGGTTCGTTGCATTCGTCATTGCATCATGTGCATTGCATCATGTCATCATGCAACCCATTTTAAAAACTCAACTAAATAAATTGCATAGATCGTTGATCTATTTAAATCGAGGGATATTCACAATGGTGATTTCTCTTATAACATATTCAAAGTCTCCCAATATTATTAGGGAGCTACAATAAATATTCCATTCGTATGGGATCAACCCAAACAAACTTTCATTTCAAATCTCTCTCATTTTTTTCAAATATTCTAAGTCCTTGATCCTTCTCCAAATACTTCAATTCCAGTTGTGGCACTTTGAAATTTGTCAAAGTATCTCCATGCCAGTTTCCAACTCAACTTGTATTTATTTGGCCCTCCAAATAAATATTTTGCTTCTATCTCCTTTCTGTAAATAGTAAAGGAAAATCATTTTTTTCCTTCTTTTCTTTTAATCCAGCCTGCTAGGCCTCCTATTTTTTTCCTCCTTTGAGATGGCCCAAGGCCCAGCCGGCGCCCTCCCCAAAGGCCTGGCCGATCCCCTCCAAACCCTAGCCCGATCGCTCCCTTCCTCCATTTTCCATCCAGCGCCGCCAGGGGCCTTCACTCGAGGCCTTTTCCCCCATCCCCCTCGATCCCCATTCTCTCGATCCCCTTCATCCAGCGCCGCCACAGGGGAGGGGCCCCTTGTACAAGTGCCCGATCCCCATCGCCTCCTCACGTCCCTTGCCGCGCAGCGCCCGATCTCCTCGCTGCTGCTTCCGCCATGGCGTCGTGCCCTGCTTCTTCTCCCGCGCCGACGCCCTCCTTCGGCTGCTCGTGCCTACAGCTCCGTCCGCGAGCATGTGCAGCCATGGCACCACAAGAGCCCGCACCCGACCCCCTAGCCAAGACCTTGGTCGCCGACGCGCCTCCTTGCCTCTGTGCCTTGCCTCACCTCCTGCCTCCCTCTGCAGCGCCAGGCCGCAATCGCGCCTCCTCCTCGCCGAGTCCCCGTCGCTCGAGCGCTCGAGGAGAGGAGCTCCTCAAGCACCTGCGCCCCGCACACGGCGTCCTCTGCGCCCAGCAGGAGCCCCAGCACCGGTCGCCCTACACCCGTGAGCACCACTACCTCCGGCGCGTCTTAGCCTCTGTTTCCGGCGACCTTGACCTCCCCTACGACAGCCCCCTACATCGAGCAGCGGTAGCTCGACCACTGCGCATGACCCTGTGTTTGACCCCGGGAGCACTTTCGGGTCTTTCCCCAACATCGTGTCTTCTTTTTGGATCACGCCAAGATCAGGGCCCTAGTACCACGACGACAAACGCAAGTTCCGCTACCGTCGCCAAAACCCGAGACAAAGTACACTGACGGTTAGTCGAGACCGGCAAGTCACAAGATTGTCCTGGATATCGTCAAGTACCACGACGACCCTCGAAAACCTCGGATTCACCAAGTTCCCACGATGACAAGTGTGACTCTTCGGATGCGCCAAGTTCGTCTACACAAAAACGCCTCATGTCGGCAAGACCCGCAAGACGGACCCCGAACGATCGCCGTCTCGTGGACCGTGTACAACTACCGTCGCCCCGAAGACGGTGGAGTCATCAAGTACCTCTCCGAAACGAACGTGAACAACTACCGTCGCAAGAACGGGACTAGAAAGTCTGAAGACCCCAAGTACCACGACACCGATGACATGAACATCTATGGAAAATTGTGCAACTAAGAACATGAACGACTACCGCCGCCAAGATCACGAGTACGTCTACCGTCGTCATGTACCCCTACTTCCACTACGAATGTCCCGAGAACGTCTACTTCCTCTACTTGGCACCGATCGAGAACCGTCCCGTTTGCACACTTCGAAGGTATAACCCGAGACGACGTCCGTGTAACGAATGCTTGCGATGTTTGAGATGCTCATGTTCGAACCGTGTTCGAGTTGTCATTGCACGTTCCTCATTGGTTGCCATGCCATCGACCCATGGGAAACCCGGTATCCGGGATCACCCCACCATCCTTGCATGATCCGCTCATCCACATTTTCTCTTGCACCGACATCTCAATGAGTTGTCGGATCACCCGGAATGTTGTCGTGGCACCATTTCCGTGCCAGTTGGCGTGGCACCCTTTTTTGTTCCGCCATGATGACCAAAGGCTTCATAATGCTCATGTCAACTCTTAATAAAAATTGCATAAAACTTGCTCATATCATTCGCATCATGATAATAACATTTAAATGTTTAAAATTGTTGTTGCACCAAATTGATAAATGCATATGGGGATTTACCGGATTTGTTGTTGGTTATATCCGGCCTCATTTAATTTGTTTAGATAGTATAGTTTTGTTATGCTTCACCTCTTTCCATGTTAACCAACATTTAATTTTGTTGAGTATCTATGTAACACCCCGGATGTAACTTTCCCAATTTGTACTCCAACTCTTGCCGTTTCCGGCGTTAAGTTATTTTATTTTCTCGGGGTCGGGTTTTTGTCTCGGTGTGTCGTTGTCGTTGTCATGCATCGCATATCATGTCATCATGTGCATTGCATTTTCATACGTGTTCGTCTCATGCATTCGAGCATTTTCCCCATTGTCCGTTTTGCATTCCGGCGCTTCGTTCTCCTCGGGTGGTCATTTCTAGCTTTCTTTTGTGTGTGGGGATTAAACATTTCCGGATTGGACAGAGACTTGCCAAGCGGCCTTGGTTTACTACCGGTAGACCGCCTGTCAAGTTTCGTATCATATGGACTTCGTTTGATACTCCAACGGTTAACCGAGGGACCGAAATGGCCTCGTGTGTGTTGCATCCCAACACCCCTCCAATTTGGCCCAAAACCCACCTAAACCTACTCCATCATCTAGAGCGTTCGATCACGATCGCGTGGCCGAAAACCGCACCTCATTTGGATTCTCCTAGCTCCCTCTATGCCTATATAAAGAACCCCCATTCCAAATCTCGGATCCCCCTCCCCGAAACCCTAAATATCACCTCCGCGCCGGCCGGACATTGTCCGTCCGGACCAGACGCGTCCGCACCGCCGCCACCGCCCAATCGCACGCCGCCACGTGGCCCCTGCGCCGCCGCCCACCGCTTCGGCCCGGGAGGCCCGTAGCCGGCCCCCGCGGCCCAACCGGAGCACGCCGCCGCATGTCGCCTTTCTCGCTCGAGCCGGC